>NW_019214576.1:0-101839 GCF_002532875.2 Varroa jacobsoni
TACATATATACACATATACACATATACACATATACACATATACACATATACACATACACATATACACATATACACATATACACATACACATATACACATATACATATACACATACACATACACACATACACATACACACATACACATACACACATACACATACACACATACACATACACATACACACACACACACACACATACACACATACACACACACACACACTATATAACAAAGAGAAACAGGCTAGCTCGATAGAGTTCGACGTAATCGTACGCTTTTCTACCGCATGTAACGTTTTTCATACACTGCGGTCAGCTCATGTATGACGCATATAGTGTGCCATCTTGTGACGCCACATCAATTTAAGTGACAACAGACGTGTTAGTCGTTTTCACTGCTACTATCGTTGAGGACATTTTGTAAAACTAGATTTTATTATCGATGCTATTGTTGCAGCCATGCTCGAACTGTTCGAGTCAACCAAGTAATTTTATTGCGATTGTTTTATGTCATATTCCGATTTTTCATCGACTAATCCCCCTTAATGGTCCTGTGCCTTTAACAGTAATAGCCCTATTGCCCTTGTGCTTGACATGTGCTTTTCTTGTGTATAATAAAGGATATTATTATCACCATATATATGTTCAACAACCTATTATACCCCAGCAACAGCCGCAGCAATAGCTACAACAAAGATCACAATCACCACTGTAAAAGCAGACGAAACATGATTATTATCATGATCAAATTTATCATCGGCCATAGCAGACGGAGTCAAAATATTAATAGCGGACTAATCAACAAGTTCAACTTCTGCTTTTGATCAGCAGTTCACAGTATTTGCCCTCTCCAGGCAATAATCTGGTTCAACGATGCTTTTTTTGCGCAGCGTCGCTTGAGATTTGTTGACATGGGTGTGGATTTGCTGGCCGATGCTGCGTTTCTTTGCACATGTTGATTTATATTCTACACGGTAACACGGTGTTGTGTTGGCAAAATGGGAGCAGACAGAAGCAGACGAAACTGGGCCCCAGACGGGTCGGGTTCAACATAAGGTGTACATAAAGGTCGAATAAGATGTTGCTGGTGATCACGATAGCGCATAGCTTTCCACGTACAGTTACATACGGATTTCACCTCATATTCCCCATGCTATGATAAGATACGATACACACCACTAGAAAATGTAAATTTTTTCAGTATATAGGATTCGGCTGTATTATTGCGTCGTGTCCACTAGGCTGGATGACGCAAACGCTGTCGCTACGCCAGCTAATGCTTTTTCCTTTGCGGGCACCCCGGCCATCTTTGCCTATACACTAACGATCATCCGCCACTTATCCGATGCCAAACTGAAATAATGGCAACGTGCACATGTCTTCTGCTCAACAACAGTAGCAGACAACATTGACGACGGCGACAAAAGCGATAATGGTATATTGTGGGCAAGCCGCAGCACCGTCCGGTTACAGTCATCAGAGTCGTGTTCGTCCAGTAGATGTAGAGACACACATACACATGCCCACAAACATTAAATTCAAGGTACATACAAACAACCAAGTGATAGCACTCACAGTAGAAAAACAAGTATAGTAACTAAAGCCGCAGTCAGTTGTTTTTCAAAAGTTCTTATATAATAGTAAATATTTCGCTGTATGCGATTTATACTATTTGTTTTTTTTTTTTTTATCATCTATTTGCCACCCCACTGCCTTCTGTTTGTAGTACATACTCATATGGAAGTTTTGTCTGTTTTTTTACCTTCTTGCTTTGCCATAACTTTCGTCATCTTTTGTTTAAATGGCGCCAACTTTTGTTGGATTGTAACAACAGTAGCAACAATAATATGTAGATAGTCATATGCATCAGCATAACTTCGAGATCTCGACTAGCGTCTTGCCCTGTGGCGACTCAGCAGCGCTTATCGCGATTTCGGCGGCTGCTGCAGTGGCGCCAACTTATATCTCAAATGTTTCATGTTGTACCAAAGGCGATCTGGTTATTGTTGTTGCTACTTGTTCTACAGCTCTCGCTGTTGTTGTTGATCGTGGCGGTGGCCTTGGACGGTCTGCTTGGCTCTTATTTTTGCCATTTTTACTATGACTGGTTACTGCTGATGGTGACTAACTGTCGTTGCGTCAAGCTGTGCCGGCTGGACGGCCAACCGACCGACCGACCGGAAATCACGCTGCTAGGCTTGGCCGCCGTTTTAGTTGTGGCACGACGCCCCCCAATGTCAGCAGACAATCGTCAAAATTGTCTGGTTGTAGGGCAATAACAGATCCGCCACTGTTATCACAGTCATCAGCAGATAAAATAAAACAAAGTAGAAGCGAGATAATTTGTGCATCCCACTATCTATGAGCAAGCTGGCAGCCTGATCGGTTTCCTTTTCGCTAGGCCATGCACTGCCTGTTACTATAGTTGCATCGCATCGTCGGCGGATATCGACATAACATATGCGCTCGGAAGAACGCTGCCGAATAATAGCTTGCCCAGGCCCCACTATAACGATTTGATACAATCACTTGTGACGAACGTCTTGCCATCGGGAACTTCGGGGAGTGGCTTCGCACTGTGTTACCAACGGCAGTTTGTCAATTGCAGTAGCTCTCTCAGAAGAATCAGCACAAACCTGACAACGGTGAAGATCAGGCGTACAACGGTTTACCAGAATGCACTTATCATACCAGCCCAGCAAGACCAGCTATTTGCTGTAGTAGTATTGCAGAAGCTCTGGGCAAGATAGCCCATGCAAGCAATGGCAAAGAAAATCACAGGGACCAGTATTGAAAATTGACCATAAAAACAAGCGAACAAAAAACAACGAATTTCGGTACATTTGCTGCTGACATACGCCACCCACTCAGCTACCAGCGCCATCGGGAATACCGTGGGGTCACCGATGTCGACAGCAGTCCTAGCTGCCGATATCATCACTGCTTTACATTGTTTTTCATTTCGACGGCTGTATTGGCCAAGCCTTATCTTTAATGTTTTGCTTCAGGAAGATTTTCTAGCTGAGCGACTGACGATGCTGCTGGCAGCGGTCAAAATAAAATCACTAATTCGTTCGTTTTTTCGTTGCGTTGACGATGACATCGTCTCCGTTAACGTCGTCCATCACGCATTGTCCATTGCACAGCGTCGCTTTAGGGAAAAATTAACTACCTAAAATGACTGCTGTTTAACTAATCTACACTGTTATCGATCACTGTGACACGTAGAGTAAATGTTAAGTAATTATTTTGCAGGCAGAGGTCCGCATGCTAGCCACAGGGAGTGTTGTCATAGATCTGGGAAAAATAATAGCGGACAACACGGCACTACGAGACAGCACAAAACAGGGCAAAATTTACCAGTACTGATTAGACATATATATAATGTCGGATCTCCGTAGATCTTTCCCCTCAGTACCCCCAAGGACGACATAAACAAGTGGTACGACAAAGGCGCTTTAAAAAAGCTATCCTTCTATGTTGTGCAGCGTGTGGATACCGGTTGATCAGTTCCTAATCTTTAGTCTTATCATATCTTATCAGACAATACAAAATAACATAGTACTATTTTACCATTAACAAGTGTACTATTGTACCGTGTATCTCTCAATGCAAATATAAAGTAATGGTATACTCAAATAATTAAAATGAGGTTTCAAGTTCTCTTGAACGCCCTGCATGATAGCGTACTAGTCCTATATAATTCTCGATTAATTTTCTTCATTTAAAATTTCCTATTTCAGTTACAACTTTTTACAACAGTTTCATCTTTGCACATATACGGTTATAGTTTAGTGTTATATTTAATAACACAGATTGCTCGTTCATACATCGTAAACACTGTAGGTATAAGGCGGTGGTCTAGATCAATATTTGGTGTGCGCAGCAGACGCTCAGGATGTAGGCTACAGCCGTACGTTCTGATTTGGCAATATATGTCATCTATTTAGGGACAAGTGCAGGACGAAGAAGGCATAAGCGGCTTTGCTTTATTCAAAAGATCTGGGGCACGAGAGCACCTGGAAGCTTGAGTGGGTCAAATGCAAATTAAGTAGGATCTAGACTACGAGAGGTTCGATATTTTCCCCGTTTCTGGTGACGTACAGGCAGACAAAAGCGACTAGCAATAACAGCAACTCCCGGTAATAACAAATCGGACGACGAGAAAGGCAGGTAGCGAAGGCCACGGCGTCTTGACTGCTTTCAGCTATCATGCCACCCAATTCGGGGGAAAACATCGGGGCCTTGCTTCAGGCTTCTTCTAGCAAGCTCTTGACGCCGTGCCAGGCGTCAGTCAAGCCTTTTGTACCTAAAGATATTTTGGATCCTGTGGCTTAGCGTTAAGTCTCGCAGCGGGGGTCTGTCCAAAAGCGAATAAAAGAAAATAATGAAGCACACGGCAAAATAGGCCAAGCCAAGGCTGACCGTCATTTGAGAGTTGCCAAAAAAACTGCAAGACATATGTAAAGTTAGAGACTCTATGTGTTTAGCCATAATGAGACACTTTTGATATGCATGCACAGCGAATGCTAATAATGACATGACTTTCGTACGCTCACTGATAAGCCAGCAAAGTCCGTTCCAAATGCTCTTCTACTGCGTTCAGATACAGCAAAAAGAAGGGAACGACAAGGTAACATGGCAACAGGAACACTCCGACCCTTCAATCTACCGACCATCCTCCCTCATTCGGCACGATATTCGCCCTTGCAGGGGTCACGGGCAACGGAAACCGGGATGGCCTTTCAAGGTCACAGAGGCCTTAGGTGGGAGGAGCAACCTCCGCTGTTTTTCCTGTTGCGACCGCTGTAGTCGAAGCGTTCTTCGCGCTTGGCGTCGGTACTTTTACACGCACACACACACATACAGGAACAGAGAGGAAAACTCACACGGGCGCACAGAAGGCTCGCGCAGAGGGGTTCTGTTCTACCCTTTCTCAGTTTCTGGCCATGGGACGGCCATGAAAGAGCGACACGAGTCAGTCTTGCCTTGGAGACTGAAGACCTGAGTGGTCGATATGAGGGAGCCACGTGGCGAACAACGCTTATTTGAAGCAGAGAGATTAGCGTTAACATTCTTCAGCGCTTGTAAACGACCGCCGAACTGTTTAGCGTGTGAGAAGTATAATAATAAACTAGGTGAACGACCGCTGGAAGCAGTAGCAATGGCTCAAGCGACAGGAAAATAGGGAAGGGCCGAAACCGTTGTTTTTTTCTATTACTTACGTAAATATATGTAGGTAATAAACTGAAGAAAACAATGATATTTAATTCATTCAATTAAAAGACAATTAGTCAGTCAACTAAACATTGAAGAATATGCAAATTACGGCTAGTGTACCCGCGCGAATGTATCCATCGGAGGAAAACTATATCTGCTATTATCAGACTCATCATTCTCAGCAGATGGCATACCATGGTGGTGCTAACGCTCCGACATGATAAGATACAACAGGCCATCTATATGCTCTAACAACTAAAAAAGCTCTTCTTTATACAAAATAAATTATATAATGAGTGAACGAACATCCCATATTTTTTCTTGGTACAGCCGTTAAGCGTTGCATCAGACAATACCGACAGAGTGTAGTGTAGTCATAGATAGATACCCTTTGTGTCTGTATCCTTCTTGCTCAGTTTCTTACAGGTCCGACAGTCGAATTTCCGTAGAATTCAAAATGTCCTTCACGGCTCGTAGAATATCACCTTTGTCCTTAGGCTGGCAGCTCATCTTCTATTGTCCCCAAATGAAATCACGTGTAAAATTCATTCTGCTTTAGTGGAAACCATGCTGTTTACTGGTTTTGCTTCGCTATTAATTTTGCCGCAACGGGCCATATTTGCTGCTGGGGATTCCACTCACTATCTGCCAGTGATGTTATAATCGTTGTTGCTGCCATAACGGTTTTCACTAGCGCTGTTATCGTCTGTCTTCAGCATTGGCAAGGCAGTGAGTCGACATTTATTTTTCTGTCGTCTGCTCGCCGTACGAATTGGGAGACGAGCAACATAGCAGCAGCAAACTGTTCGGTCGTCCAGTTCGAGTGACCTGCTGAAGTACCCGACCGACCTTCTCGTCCGCGCCAGCGGATCGTTCTCGATTAGTTGTGTTTGTTGGTCATACAAATCGCGTGCTAAATCTCGCTTTGGCAGCGATCCGCTCGTAGAGCATCGGGCAAAGCTGGGGCAACAGGTGATGTTACGTATAGCAGAAATAGAAAAAGATAAAAGAGAGACGAAGTCGACGGAGCTAAACTACGCCTCATCCGTTAGTATGCGGTATTGCGGTTTTTTCTTTTATCTCTTCTACTACTACCGGCGAGTTGACCACAGGCGATCAAGTGTACGCTGAACTTTTCTAGGCACAGAGACAATCATAGATACAATATTCCACGGATATGGGTACACGATCGAATGACTATCCAATAGGACAACCTGTACAGAGCAATTTTGCCAACCGACTTTGGCATAACTGCCTCATGGGTAATGAGAACTGGGTGAAGCGTCCACAGAAAAGTGTTAAAAACGAGTTCAAGTTCTCTATTAAGGTAAGTAAACAGATCGGTTAGTCGCATATATACGTACAATGCTAGTATATACGTTAGTACAAGACTTTTTTTTCTCTCGGTGTTTGACAATTCGCTAGCGCGCCCAATACGAATGCATTAACGAAACAAAATAGCCTTCAAGTGGGATCCTTGGGAACCGTTCTATAATAGGTATCTCTATAATTTTGTCATTCTTCATTTATAGTTCTTATTATTATTATTAATTATTATATATATAAAAATAATACGCAGATACAAATTCAAATAGGCGAGATACGTTTTTATTGACAGCGCTGCCCCGATACTTACCATACAGAGCTATGGCTTACACAAGGGAAAGCTTAGGATACTTTGAGTGACAGTCGATTTTTAACTATCATACAAACAAAAAACTTTTTTGTGAAGATATACTCCAGATCGAGATTTTTTTATTGATGCCAACTCACTGCAAAACAATAAATATTTGCTGATCCTAATGTGGCGAATATGATATGGTCTGGTAAATCAGTGAGTAATGCGTGCGATTTTCTATTTATGCCTCACCCTCCTGGGTGGGGACTAGCGGACGCAGAGCAGATAAGTTCTAATTCTATTAAACCTTGTTTAGGCCATACACGATTTTCTACGAGCACTATTTACTTGCTTAAGTCCAAGTGGATGACGTTCGCGAGCGACAGCCCCCGGTCAATATCGGTCGCAGAATTTACGTCTTTCTGTACCCGCTAGTTTAGCTGCAGATTTCAGTTAATCTTTCGCTGAGCCGGTCATTAGAGCCGACCGAGGTCTATTTGTTGTTTTTTCAAGTATATATCTACTTGATACACATGTGTTCTAAACAAATGATGCTAAATAAGTTACAATAACTATGATTATTATAAAGCTTAGTAGAACAGTCAAATATTTCCACGTCTTGCTAACGCGTAGTATACGTACTCAATATAAACTGTGCGTAATTGTGTTATATGAATGTGGATGCGTAAACAAGCCGTCCATCCTGTAAGACAGAGGATAGAGCCTAAACGTTATGAGCGTTCACCTTTACGGCTTTTCAACCTCGCCATGCTTGCTTGCCTAAGATCATTCAAATGCTTCATTCGCCGTTTGACCCAACATGAGCCGCCCATGCCACTCGACCCATTGAGGAGCTTCTTTTCATTCATTCGAATACCGTCCTCTAAACAGACCAGTCCGTTACGAACCACTTCCGTTATGAATTTCCAATCCAACCATGTCTCTCCATACGGCAGGCAACGGAAACTCTAGTTTACCTTCAAGCTGGTATTTTGTGCGCGAACAGACAAAGGAAGAAAAAACGACCAAGTGATCATAAAAAGCTAGAGATTTTAACGAAAAGCGGACAACAGAAATTCTCAGCGCAGAAAATGCAATGCCTTGTACTAGACAAAACTGTCGGAACTTACAGAAACATCCACACAAATCTTTGCTGCCACGTGAAGACGACGGCGACCGTGCCACCAGCGTAATCAGTACTCACTCTGCGTTAGGCGATCGGTCGCGTCTGCCGTCTGTGTGTCAGCAGCTACTAAAATAAAAATGTGTGCTTCCATTGCTACAGTCTGTATTGCATAGTCAATCAACGGACGCCCTTGCAGCGGCAGTAGCAACAGCAGCGTTTGCCATTGTACTAGTGGCTGTTGTATTGTAATGATATTTTCGAGAGACTTACCTCTTCGTGAAGAATTGTTCCCATACAGTCTTCCCGACATTGCAATAGGAAACTAACGATGAGCGGCAAATTAGCAGCAGCGTTCATCTATGACTCAGCCTTTCAAAATTCGCTGTTTTCATGTCGCTGATGGTGGGCATTGCGAGTGCTAGCGGTTCTAGCTCTTAGGGAATTAGTTGATTCTGTAATATTGTGTACTAGTAGGAGGCGTTGCGGCGTATCAGAGCAATACACAGGCAAGCTAGGACGATAATGACGGTGGATAGCATCGCGCCAGAGGTAGCAGTAGTGAGATCTCTCCTGAGCGACGTGATAAAGCGTTTAGTTGGCTTCTTGCTACATTGTGGGCAGCGGCAACAGTAATATTTTGTTAGGTTATAGGTTGCTATCTAGCGTGCTCTTCTAAAATAAACTAGTACATACGTTTTCCCCCCAATGGCAATGATCGCGCACAGCAGCCCTATAATCTATCGAATATAGGGTACACTGATATATTCAAAGGTAACCACTATCGGTCGGTCGCCGCCAGCTTTGGCCAGGTAAGCTCGAGTTAAAAGCCAGTCAATTCGAGCTACTTTATATGCTACTTATTATTGTAATAACTGATTTGTTTCAGAATATAAAGAAATAAGCTTCCTTGAAAATAACACATCCACATTCTCATTAAGTAAGTATATCTAGAGCTATAGCAGACATTGGCTGGCAGAATAACTGTGCCCGATCGTTGCCACTGAACAAAGGCTCTCCCGTCATGCCAGGTGTTCTCGGTAATATCATTGCACTATTGCTCGTACCGCTGTCGGTGACGGGCCACCCAAAAAGGAACAGCTCCCCAACTAGCAAGAACGCGCCAAGTAACTCGTTCCTGGATACGAACACAGTAATTCGCCAGTCGCCATTGGCGTGTGTACACAGCCGCACGAACTCTAAGTACCGTCAGAACTGGGACGCTATCGCGTCCAGCGTAGCTTTGCTGGAAATTCAAGCCAACGCTGGCTTTAGTATAGCAACGGCTATTGCTATTGTTGTTGACAACAGCAGCTAACTGCTACCGTTTACTCTACGAAAAGATTGCTCAGACTCACAGCGAATAGGCCGTCGAAGCGGACCAGCTTAACGGAAAGCTACCGGCGACCGAACGGAATGCCAGTCTCCCTCTGAGTGTTTCATGAACTGAACGTGATTGCTTAGGCAGAGCCAGCAGCAGTAAAGCCTGGAGCCTAGGTTGAATGACGGCAAACGCCGCTATATGTTTGCTGTTGCCACTGTTGGCGTTAAAAGTTGCGTGGCTGTCTTCGTGGCCCACGGCGAGTCGAGTCGTAGTTCTGCTGGTAGAATAGTCACAATTACAATAGAAACTATAGAGAAGTAGCGATTACTGGTTTATCTCCGTTCGATTACAGACCGGCCTGGTGGAGAACTCCCGGCAGCTGTTTACCACCGCCCGCCGACTACGGCTGGTGAATCGTATGCGTGGAGCCATTGATGGGCCACACATCCGCCCATGAGGGAGAACCAACGAAATCTACGTAACGGTAGCATTAGGATAGGTAAAACGAACGGTACAATTTAGTGCGATAGGAAGAATCTGCTCGATGCCTATTTTAATCTAACGGTGATGATGTAGGGCGTGATAAAAGTGTCCTGCCATTTTCGGAGTGTGTTTTCTCTCTCACTAATAAGAGAGTGAAATGTAGACGAAGGAAAGAGCTAAAAGAAGTTACGTGGAGATTTTTGAACCTACAAGTAATTTTTGCCACTATATACATACATACATAGACAGTGTGTAATCTGTATGGGTATAGAAAGCAATAGCAGGTTTAATTTGTATAGATCTTTTGTATCGGAAGCAATATATGTATATTTTATATATTGCATACATACATACATATGTCCAGGTATATTTTATGGTCTAATAAAGACGGTGGAGACCGTCGTTCAAATGTTGCCTACGTTTGAACGCTGTTTAAATTCGGTGAGCGTCTGCTATGCTGATGTTGTCTGCTCCAACAGTACGGATGTACACAAAAAAAGTCAAATACATCTTTACGTCTCTCGGACAGCAGCTCAACTGTCCCAAATCGTTGCTATAACAGAAACGTCCGGCTGCTTCGTCCTGTCATCAGACCTTAGAAACTAACAGAATCACCCCGTATAGAAATTTATTTTCGTCCGATTCGTGACTGGCCAAGCGGTCAGTAAGTAAGTAACTCGTTGGAACACCTTGGTGGTCTCGTTAGTTTCAATGTTGTCGCCATATGCTTTTCGGTTGTTGAATTCCCGGAAGTAATTCATTTCGTAGAAATCTATCGAGCTTCACTCAAACAGTAATTTGCATACGTGCACCTTGTCCCTTCCCCATTTCCACGTGGCAGTCGCGGTGGCAGGCCGCTTCTCTATAGGTTCTTTCTTCTCTATAGGAACCGTTGACACTAATGATACTCACCTTTGGTTGGACTCCTAGACGACTGCGCGTGTATCCATTGGAGATTGATAACGCAAAATTGTATTATTGCACAGATTAAATAAGAGGGCTGTGCACGAACGACAGTTGTGTAAACGCAAACTACACCGCCGTCTCATTCGAATGTTACCTGCTACACCTTTTCACTGCACCGCACACAAAAACACGCCTTTCAGTGAACACACGTGCGTATTACCGATACTTTCCTTATCAGTATAATAATAACAATTTTTCCTAATAATAATTATAACATTAGGATTCCGATTAGTTCTCAGCTCATAGATGTAGTTTACGAGACTCTACGAGGACCGTAAAAGCAACACTGTCGACGAACTACGTGACCGAAACAATCCTGGCGACTGGCAGCCGTAGCGGGAACACCGCTGAGTTTCGAATGGCACGAGTTTGCCGGACAAATGGTACATAGAAAGATACTAATGGGTAGGTAATTCCATTCAGCATCGATAACTCGAAAATGAGACACTGAGGCAACGAGTTGAATGTATGGAGAGCGCGACCACAGTCACAATGACGAGGCCAATAACGACAATTGTAAACCAAGACAATCCCTCCAACAACTCCCCCGCCGAACTCCCCCACTCAACCAAGACCGATAGTCTGCTCGTAGCCTGTATCGTCACGATTTCTAGCGACGTCTATTAGTTCTACGCATAACCGCAGCGTAAGGACAGGCAAATTGCATCGATCTCACTCTAGGCAATAATAGTTAGGCAATACCAGTCGCCGCTGACGTAGACCCAGCGCCGATATCACTGGGGGCTATGTCCTTGGAGCTCCGTTTCGTCACGATAACAACTAATGACTATTGTACGTGAACCGAACGAAAAAACTGTGGCATCCGATTGAGGCCGATGACACTCCAGTTGAATCAAGCTGGCGAACAGAAAAAGGCCTTAGGATCTCGTGCGAAATTTTCGATTCTGTGATGGGCTCCTTATTCAAGCGGGCCTTGCACTTCACTGGTTTATGGGCGTTGCCGACGCGACGATAAAGTACGCGGTATGTCTTCGATAAAAGAACACGAGTTTGCACGACGACGAATGCGCTGGCGCCTCTGCGATGTAAACAAAAAATGAAATACTGTAATATATACGCAGTGCTACGGTATCCGAGTCCACGTACTGCTGTAGGTACGTTGCGACTCGGTATGGCAGTTGCGGTGACCTTGTTCTAGCAGTCTGCAGTAGCTGCTCAAACAGGACTACTAATACAGTTAGCGGCTCATCCGTCGAGCTAGAGATCTCGTCTCAGCTTAGAGAGAGCGCACTGGCAGATGATGATTGAATCGTGATCCGACCTCCCAGGCAGTTCTCTTCGCGAATGTTGTGTTGCCTGAAAGCTATTGCGTCTCTGCTTAGAAATGATGATATTTACCAATTTTGACTAACTACGGCCACAAATTGTAGTAATCTCGTGTTTTTCTCGTCTGGCCGTTCCTCTTCGCACTGTTTACCGCTATTTTATTATCACCCATTTAAATGATATAGCACTTATCAACGGCTGGACCAGCGGCTGCTTCCACTGATTAGCCCGTTACGTAAGCGCGCCTGGTCCGCGGCGTAAACAAACAGCTTGCCTTTAAAGCGTCACCTAAGTAACAATGCGTTTCAAGGGCGATCAAAACATTCTGCAAACCCGACTGCAGCGTTCAGATACCAACACGTTGCAGGCCCCAGCCGGACCGCCGTGCCGACGAAAATTAGTAGGAAAAGGCGTAGTTCTCCTTACAACTACTGCGGACGTAGCATAAACCTTCTTGGATCCACAGGATCAGCAAAATGGAGAAGAAACCAAGCATCTGCTCACTGACTCACTTCGGCACAGATTTCTTTTCAAGGTCACCAGATTGCCACTCACCAGCTTCACCAATATTGGACCAAAGCACGCATGCCAATAATGACTACTGCGGTCTGCTCTCATTTGGTTGATGTAGGAGTTCCTGTTACTACTTAGCGAATTACCAATCACTTCCTCAGGCCACCATCAGGCACGGGAAAAGCCTGCCGCTGTGACTGTGTAACACAAACGGACTTTAATTTCAGCAGTCATAGGTTCGTAGCCATGAGAAGCATCGTCGGCAGGCACACTTTCCACTGTTATTATTGTCTTATCCACAATTTTATGTAGGTAAGTGTTGTCAAACCGGCTGTGAGTCTCAGGCAAGCGCACACCGTGCCTTCACAACGGTCCTCGAAAAGGCGATGATGGCTTACTTATACGAAAACACAAGCAGCCTGTCCTCTCAAGCTGATCCTAGGTAGTCTCGTCTAGTATTCCAGGGTATTCGCTGATAAAAGCTCGAGATCTTCGTTCTACCAGCGACCAGCGAGAAAATCAACTCACCAGCATCGATCTATCTTTGTTTCCACAAATGATGTCGAAGCGTTCTGTTATACTATGACAAGAGAGGCAATAAAACGCAATTAGACCGATGACTAGAATCTGCACTGCACTATGAAAGGTGCAAGAGATTGGAGAACTTGGCAAATATTATGAGGGTTGAGCTCTCCGAGTCGCTGGGTGTCTCTGAGCATGCATGTAGGTTTCGCCAATGTCACACAGTCAGATGACCTTGCATCATTCAGATCGTAGTAGGTAGGCAGGAATGGTACTAGATTATAGGCTTCAGGTCGGTTGAATGTTGTTCGATTGTCGCCGCTGCTGCTGTCACCGTTGTTATTACAGGGGGGCGAACTTGTCGTTTTTTGGTTTTTTTTTTTGTAGTATTTGCCGCCTTAACCCGAAAAATCACCTCGACAACGTATTTCGTATGGTGTTGCCAACAACGAATAAAGCATGCACATATGTTCTTGCCGTCGCGAATGCTATAATAGGCTAGCAGTTTCTTACTGGCGATTTGATTGTTTATTCCACACTGTGATTGGTATCCACTGTAGTTGTGTGATCGTCTCACCGTTGTGGTCCATTCGTTTTATTCAACTTCTATTGATTGAATATTGAAAGCGACACCAGGGAAGACTCGGTCTAATAAACTCTTTCATTTTTTCCACAGGTTTTTTCTCCGATATTCTACTATATCAATATATTGAGCCCTATTATCGCCGATAATTCACACACTTCACAATCATTTACATGACGCATTTACATGAAACGTAATCATCTGGAAGATATGTGCCATCCTTGGTTGCTTCTTATAGCAGCTGTTGTCATTGGGCGTCACCGCAGTCGTTTGCTGCCGTTTCTACTTAGTCGTTTTCGATCCCGTCTCAAGCAATATCAGTAACCTAATCGACTGAACCTACCTGGATTAACCAGCCTGTCTAAATAGTCAACTGGCTTAGAACACGGTCACCGCTGCACTCTGACCGTCAACGCGACGAGGGCCAGCTATCGGTAATTGACCATCAACACAAACAGTACCGCATTTCGTCTTCATGCGGCTTCAGTTTCGGCGATTTCTACAGGCCACGCTATGCAAAATGCCCGTGGTCATCTACTGCGCGTTTCAGGCAGTAAAAACACCGTTCCGCGTATTTTACCCTAGCACAACGTTGCGGACCGACGACACTCACTTCAACTTGCATCGTTACCGCATATGATCCGATGGTAACAACCAACAGACTTTCCGGTGTTTACTGAGATGTTACTTCTAGAACGATTAGCAGTCAATCTATTCGATCTCTGTGATTCGTCATAGACACTGCGCGTTCACTCCGACAACGTTTGTTGCCGAGGAAGAAGGGTTTGCTCGTCACGACTGTCGTCAAACGGCGATATCTGCTATTAGTCCCGTAATCCGTATGGTGTTCATTACCTTTCGTGTAGTTTAAAGGAAACACTGTTATTAGTGAAGTAGTTGCCACTGCTGTGATTGTAGACACTGAAGCGTCAGCGCTATCTAACAAACTGTCTATCGTTTGACAGCTGCCTGGTCGCTTAGACGCTTGTTAATCTAGCTCTGTTCGTCATTTGATGACGGAATGGTTAGCTACGTTCTTTCGGCGCCCCTGTCACTTGCGGCAATAGCAACTGTGCTGCGGCCACCGGAGGCAAACGCAGTCGTTAGCCAAAGTCCCCTCTCACCGCGCCAAGCGTTGGGCAAGCGCGTGCATTTGCACGACAGTAACATCAGCGACGGCGGCGGCGGCGGCAGCAGCAGCTGCAGAACAAGCACATTCCACCATGACCACCATCATTCACTGCCAAAAGCACCATTAATACGACAATTCGATATTAGCAGTCTAATGCGAGTAGGACAGGAGCAGCATCAGCCGCTGTGTGTCGACGGAAGATGAATCGGCGAGTGGGCCCGTTTCGTAGCGCTTGCCACGACAGGTAGCAACTCGATCCGTAACAACAGTTGGCGAGGCGGGAAACCCTTTCGAACTAAGGCGACAGAGATGGAAATTGAAACGGTAACACGACGTGGGCCACAATCACGGGCGACGCAGCTAAGAGATAAGAAACAGACGTTAGCAATCAGTGGACGGTCGTTCAACGCGATGGGCTGTGATACGGACGCATGCGCACGATTAAGGGGAAAGAAAATCCAAGTTCACATTGGATAGTCGTAACGCGCAGTCAGGAGCCGAAACGTCAAATTAACACTTTTGTGAAACTGTGTGCAAGCTCAACTAGCGGGTAAGTGGGGACGTGGAATAGAATGTCAGATCATTCGCAGTTGAGGTCGTCGTAGCAGCTGTACAGCATCTCGAATACTCAGGTACTCGGTATTGCACTGAACAGTCAACAAGGACCAGGTGAGCTTTTGCTTGCCGCTGTTGCTACTTTTCGGTGTAATGATAACCAGTAACGAAAAGACACGGGCGCACGGAGTGTGCTGGCAATGTTCTTGGTATAGTTCGTTCGAGCTGAGGACCAGTTAGCTGAGGCTCGTACGGGTTAGCAGGTGGCGCTAATGATGGTACCGAATAACCGAACCAATCATAACAGCATCTTACTTAGCGACTCCATTGTACTACCTTACAAAAAGGTCAAGTATAACGAACGGGATCAGATCCAGCCACCTCTCGCTAGACGTTACCCATCAGTCGACTATTTTCTAGTCAACAATTGTTTGGTCAAATCGATCTTTACAGCAGCAGCAGCAGCAGCAGAAGAAGAAGAAGAAGAAGAAGAAGAACGAAACATCGCAGCCATAAACGCAGCATTTGAGTAACCGTCCACTTTTACTCTGGTTTATCGTGTGTACGCCTCCATAGCTCCAGCCATTGCTGCTGCTGCTGTCTTTCCTTGGTTGTTCTAAAGCCAATCAAAGCACTGCGAACTACTCCTGATGATTCCGCAGTGTTTTTTTGCCAAAATCAACGACGGTAGTAGCGCCAGCATCGCTACCGCTATTACCACCAGCTGCAAAGCTTCTTGCAGAATTCAGTTATAGAGACGGCTTCCGTAGGCGTATCAGTGGTCACAAGCGCAAGCTGAGCCAGCGTGCGCGATCAGATGGTAGTGGCGGTGGAGAGGGCGCCACCGTCGTAAGTCCGATGTCAACGATACTGGGAAGACAAAGCAGCAGCAGCTAACGCACCCGCGCGCGCGCGGAGAAGGGGAGAGGAGAAGAGGACCTTGTGGTTGTAATGGTACGAATATCCGCCAACAACGGTAGCTGTTAACAGCGGCGGAGAAACGAAAAGAGAAAAGTGGGTAAGGGAAAAGG
Organism: Varroa jacobsoni; assembly: GCF_002532875.2. Lineage (NCBI taxonomy): Eukaryota > Metazoa > Arthropoda > Arachnida > Mesostigmata > Varroidae > Varroa > Varroa jacobsoni. The sequence continues at coordinate 16,360 of NW_019214576.1, forward strand.
GGGAGGGAAGGCGCGCGAGCGGAAACGGGGCCTCCTGCCCTCTTCAGTTCAACTGCAAGGACAGCAGAGGCCCACCAGCTGAGGGGCGTATACGTGCGGATACGAGTGTGCAAACAGAGCACTAGAAGGAAAGGGACACGTAGGCTGGCGAGCGAGAGATAGATCAGATGTAGGAGTAGTAGAGGAACCGAACGGGTGTGACAGCTGAGCAGAGCTCTGTCTATCGAGTCACGGATGTATTACAGTAGAAGAACAGGAATTAAGCTAATGAAGTGGGTGTAGCAGCTGGACTGCTTTACAGTGGGGCAAGCTCTATTTTGCTGTTCAAGATTTAAAGATATCTGGAATTAGTGACGACCACTAAGCGTGTGTTGGTCGCACAGCAGCGCGAGCAACAGAGCGGTCGTCAATGCTGTAGACACCATTATGAGAAAATGTGTTAAAAAAGATAGGTAAATAAAAACGAATGGATGAATTATGACTTTACCTGTCAAAAGAGGTCGATTTATTATGCATTTAACATACAGCTTGAGGTGAACTATTTGCATAAGAAACATGAGCACAGGCTAACATATATAGATATACTGCGCATATTGAGACTGTGTGCTGAAACTAGATCAGGAGAAAAAACAATTTTCTAGCACAGTTTGCCTATACCTGGTAGTTACATGTATAGGCTGCGCGCCAAAATGCAAAATAAGGTACGCAACTGTCGGAAAAATATCAAAGCAAGGGAAGCAAGCTACCGCGTAATGTTCGATGAATATAAAAATCGGAAAGGGCAACAAACATCAATGAAAGTCTAACAAAACAATCCAACAAAGATGGACGTTTAGAGAACTTGTGCACAAATCGAGTAAATATTTCAGCTGACAAGGGTAACTGGTAAAGATGCACTGTCTAAATAAAGAGTAAATTTAATTTAAAGTTTCACTATATATATATATATATATATATATATTCAGCTTTCAAAAGCGTATTCTGTTGAGAACGAAATTATAACATCGTCTCAAGCAAGTTAGTAATCGAGTAGCGTTCTAAGCACTGAAAGTTCCAGAACTGATCTCTTTGAAAGCCTATTGACCCTACACTTGAAATATCGCACACGAGCTCCAGGTGTAGAATTTGTCCCCACGAAATCAGGTTCGAGAACTTTGTTGGTCACTCGAAGCGAGCGTGCGCGTCGAGTTGAAGCTGGTTAGGTTGAGAGGAACGACAACTGTACTTAATAAATACGTTCGTGTAAAATGTTTCGGCCACATATAAATATAAAAGGTCACAAACAAACGAAATGATTCTCTTTCCAGTTTACATTGAACACTCTACGTATGGGTTATGCGTTTAGTTCAGAAAAGTTGTTTATCAAATCGTGTTAGGGGTGACATTTTGCCGAGGTAACAAATTCAATTAGATATCCTGGTAATAACGAAGGTCTTCAATTTTTCACATACTAAAAATAGCTGAGTATAAACAAAAAAACTAAAACCAGTCTGAGCTGAAAGTTTCAAAGTGACGAAACCTGTAAGGACTGCAATGTCGGATTTGATCACGGAAGCTCTCAGGGGAAAGTGTATTTTGTAAGAACTGCCCTTAAGGCAAGAAGCCTCACGTAGAGACAACTATCAATATATAAAACTTGCTATAGTTCAAAGCATTTATGCTTAACTGCAACGGATAGATCTTAAAAAAAGTTGTCTGACAAAGGCCGCCAAACTAGCGTTATCTTCCGACATGAGTAAACAACAGCGAAGCTAAGAGATGATTCGAGATGCTGATGCTCGCAGCTTGAATTTGGACCTTTGATTCTGGGCAAGCTAATAAAAAAGAAAAATAACCATTTTTAGGATTCTAATACTGCTGATGGAAGGTACACTTATAGGTTATATCGAAAATAAAGTGAACTTCTTTTTATGCTGTTACGTATAACCAGGCGTGGTGTTAGAGGGACACATTCGTGGCTTATTGACTCTATTTATTGACAAACCAGACTATGTACGACCGCTTTGCTAGCTATCACCTCTGGCTGATTATATCATATTGGTCTGGCACTTGTTTAAAAATATTCAGCTGAATAAAAGCTTTAATTAAAAAAACACTTTATTTATATTGCGAAAGAAGAAAGAACGGTGTCGCCACCGGTAAGTGCTATTCTAACATAATGACAGCTCCTCTACTATCGTCCCTATAGCGGAAGGACCATTTTTCTGGTCATCGACCTTTTCAATAAAGGTCTTCTCGTCACATGTAATTCCAATGGATATCACATTGAATCATCTCTGACTCTCTACGTAACTAAAAGGCTCGTTCTCGGCGAATTCAATCTATCTGCCCGATTACACATTTGACTGGTTGAGCGAAAACCGCTTAAAAAAACATTGAAAAAAGAGAAAAAAGACCCATACTTCTAGCGTCATTATGGCGGGGCTAAGTCGCTAATAAGCCATGAGAATGCAGAACAATATAATGCTCCAAAACAGAATGCTTAGCTTCTACTAGCATGCTAACGTTGTAACGTCCAGTGTCGTGCGCTTACATATACACAGTATACTCTCCCTGGTATACTCATACTCTAGCCTCCACCATCCATGCATGGAAATTTATTAGCATTGACCAAAAACATTAAGTATTAGCATTAGATGTTTTTTCGAATCTAGTGATGTTTGTGTTACTGCCACAAAAAATAACAGGAAACTAATTGGCCAAGTATGGACGACCTAAGTTTCCATTCTCTGGTGGCGACCACTGAAATTGACCAGACGGATCCCTCGACCGCGAAAGGGTACTCCCCTCCCCCGATCAAAACAATGTCAGCAGCTTTTCGAAATTATACCCGTGATACTGTACGCAGTAAAATGCTTGTCTGTTAAATTCAGGGATACGTGAGGTAGTCTATGTTTGAGACCGGGCGTAAACACGCTTCGTTTCGTGCTTGAAGAGGTCGCCAGTTATCTGAACCGTCGAGCGGCACTACTGAAGATGCACGGAATACTTATTTACTTGGCTTGTTGAAATCGCTTGCCCACGTCATTGGGACTTCGTGGTTGTTAGAAAGCTTAGCCGTGAAACATTCTACATGAAATCTTCATGAGGTACAACCAGATTGCCACTTTCAAGTGAAATATATGGTAGCTTACTACTGATCTAGTTTAGGGACTGGCCTGAAGCCACAGGTAGCCCTATTTTTTTTTCTTTATCAATGCATTCTATTATAAAATCTTTGGGGTTTTTTTCCCATAGTGAATATTTCGTTCCAATTTTTCCAATATTTCGTTCAGTGCGCGCGAGCATCAAGCGATCCCCTTCTCCATTTATTTCACGCTAGGCTTCAGCGTGATTCATTGTCGGTTTCCTTGACCAAGGACGTTGCTGTTACATCTGGTCCCTACGCAGCAGTAGCTGCGACTCTTGTGCTAAAGACGCCCTTCCTGCAATGGGGCTGTGGTAACGAATTTGCCTACTAAATAGAAAAACATGGATAGAGGTTTAGATTTGCACACCTTTATTCTTCATCAAAAATTCAAAGAGCAGTAGGAAAGACAATATTGAGTGATACTGTTCTCTGCCCCGCCTAGCAAAATTGCCGCGGCCTAAAGCCCCCTACCCTGTAATCTCTAAAACAATGCTAAAAAGTGGTATCGAAGTCTGCCGCAGAAGGAAGGTCGGCTCGAAGTCAAGATTCTACCACGTTCATTTTACTTGTGTGGTTATGTAATAGCTTTTGTGATATACCTGACAAAGATAAATACATTTCACTGTATATAATTGCTTAAACCTATAGTAATATACTGGAAGCTGCAGCTGAGCGTTTGATACCTCGAAAGGTATTACGTAAATCTATAATTACCTTCCAACTATTATATCATAAAGCTTTTCGGTTAATGGAACAAAAGGATTATGGGCTACTACTGATATATACGTTCTTTTCTGTTATTTCGAGTGGCACTCAGCATTGAATTAGTCTGTACTGTTTGTGATTGCCATGAAATGAGTAAAGGTAATAGCAAAGCAGCAAATCGGTTTCTCAATTAGTGCGATCTTTGATGTTAAAGATCTATTTTTTCCTCGTACATAGATAGCTAACTTAACCTCCGTGGAACGCATCATGGCTGAACTGGACATGATACTTGAAAACAGCGTTCTTATAATAAGTAAGTTCAAAAAACCGATGGGCTGTCCAGTGGTGTTTTAATATTCGTTGTCTCTTTCAGCACATCTGTAACTCTAGCTGGAACAAAGTTGCTCGGACTCGAACCCGCATAGAATTTTAATTAATTCAGCCAGTCTGTGTAAACAGGGATACTATTAGATTGTAGACGGAATTGATTCAATAACTTTATTCATAATACAAGCCGTTTGGGTAATTCTAAAATTGATCGCATTTTTATCTGAAACAACACGTGTAACGTCAGAGATCCCTTAGTATCCAGTATTGGCACCTGCACGACCCTCAGCAACATGAGTTACAAACTGAATAAAAAGCAAAGGGAACCACTGAAGATCGGCCACCTGGTGTTCTTCATTGCCTCAGTTTTCCATTGTTATCAAAATCTGTTGACGAGCGTTATAATTGTGGGTGATTTGAAAAGGGGGAAATTGAAAACGATGGAATTCGAAAATGTCCAGCTAGCTTTGGCACAATGTGTTCAGAAAGTCGCCAGTGCTTCGAGGAAACTAAGGAATTTAATAGCAACAATGGGAACTCCCCATAAAGTTTCCATTTTTTTATATAGCGTACATTTTAGGACAGAATATATAAGAAAAGAAATAGGATAGGTAAAAAAAAAAACAGGGTTTAAGGTTTTGTTTTGGATTCTGTAAGATTTTCAGGATGCTAAACGAAGTGATACGCTCTCCGTTAAATATTCAAGTATGATTTATCCTTACTTGCTAGTTTTAAAATACGCAATAGAGCTAACAACAATAATAATAGTATTTATGACAAAGGAAAAGATGGGTCTGATCAGATAGGTTGTGGTTAAACTTTGGTACCCTTTCTGACTAATAAAACTTCCTATAATTGACTGATACGTAATAGAAGGTTCGCAACGCTGAAAGGTCTCAGCTGTGACGTGTAAAAAAAACTGGGTAAACTTAAGAAGTTCTATCTTACATGAACACAAAATAAACTAAAATAGACTAGATTCGCTACAAATACCAAAATACACTTTCAGTTTTACCTATTGTCACATATACCAGAGACGATGTCTAACAGGTTATCAACGACTTTCGTTTTTAATTAGCCCAATGGGTCTACAACTCTGAAAGGTAGTTGTATAATAATCAAAATAAATTCATATGTCCAACTATTGCATACCTAACTGTGAGTTCATTTAATCAGAGCTCTGAAACTATCAGAATTACCATTAGTTTAGGATATTTTTCAGGTTAGGATATTGTGCACTGAACAATAGCAATTACTAGTATGCGAGTCAATGGTCCACTGTTATCAGTCGTGTACTAACTAGAATGGTAAGGACCTTGAATACTGAGGTACATAGAGAAGCTATATAGATCCTTCTACAAATGTACGTACATGTAAATACAAACTGAGGTTAGAATCATTCAAACTATGTATGTATATCTTTTTAGAACAGCCTGTGTTAGCAATCAACAAGCCCTTTGTTATTATCGCATGATTGGCTCATACGAGCATGATCTGAGCGTTATATGTAGTAAAATATAAACCACCCAAACAAAATATAGCGATCCCTCGTTTCTGTATACTGAGGTTCACTTTGTATTGAATTTCTCGAACATAACTTTTCGATCGAACAACTTATAAAGCTAACCGCATTTGTTTACGGAACACAATGTTTGGTCCATCTAATAGTGAAATATAGTAAAATAATATAATATATATATATAATAAAAATAGAATTTTAGCGATTGTCTTCAAAGCCACCTTTCCTGTCAGGTACCGAAACCGTCAACTAATTAAGAGACTTGCGAATAGATAAATAAAGTAAATATGACCACGAACGGCTACGAATCCACATTGACGACGTTCCACCAGTTGACATCAGTTAGATAATCATTCGAGGAGTCGCATCCGCTGGCGCAAGTATACCTGGGTAGCAGTCGGTTTTAGACGGATAGATAATTAACCCCGTAATGTTGAAAGGGTCAATTAGCCCCCTGAAGTAGCAATGGCGCCGGACATAAAACTCGAGACATTAATAGTGGATGAGATTTGACCAAGCGCAGTGACTCTGGATAATTTGGATAATGGAAAATAACTTTGGAAGATTAGAAACAGCAGCATAGGTTGAATGCCATTTGCAATTAACAGGGCTCCAGGTGACAAGTTACTGCAGCATTCTCGGTAATGCGAGCATTTCAATACAAGTAGAGCTCTAGGCAAGCAGTCCAATCAAGTGAATTGTACGTAACTGCGAATCCTGAACGCAATATGCTCATAGTGGGTTTCATAGGTATTGAAGACTAGCACGTTACAACGCACATTGCCGATTACATTATTAGTATGAAAGGAGACTCATCTAGAAATATTTTTACAGATGTGTTACATAAATAACAGAGTTGCCAAAAGTTATTTTCGACTATTTTCATATTGTAAGAAGAAAATTTTTTACTATATTTTTATTGTATTTATAAAATCTGTCCATTGTTCGACAGATTTCAACTGGAAATCAATAACATTTCCACTGAAAAATATGCTCAGATATGTCCGATTGAAGTTTCAATAGAAAAAAAACACCTTAACGAACTTCGCCCGACAGGTTTACGTGCCATATATTAGTTTCGTACGTTTTCCAAATATTTTCAAGCGAAACAATTTTACACAAAAGTGTACGTTTTCTGTACAAAAATGATAAAAGCGTCACTTTTGCTAATTTGTTGGTTAGCCTGAAACGGCACGCAGCAATCTACTACCAGAATGTGTCTGCGATAAGCCGACTCATTAGAAACGACTAACTAATCGCTTTCGGAATCGAAACAAACTCTCGTAGAATTTGAAGACCCCCCACACAGTAGAAATGCAAGATTTTTCCAGTTGTCCATGTGTCACCCAACGTCTTCAACGGTGATCCTCCATTTAATACACCTTTATGAATCGATCCATAATGTAGCACTGTCTACCGTAGTGCATCTATACGAGAGAGAAAAAAACTGAATACTTATGCACCTGCTTAACTCAGCAGAAGAAATGTTAACCACTATTGATCCTATGTGCACACTTTTTTCTTTTACGATAGAAACTCTCACAGAATTCATCTCCATTCAGGCTCCGGTTGTTGGACTGGCTAGTTTTGTTTTAATTTTGGCGCCACTATAAGCATGCAGAAAGAAGGGAAAGGCCGTTTAATTTTTTAATGCATAGAAATCGAACACTGAGAAAGGGAAAAAGACCTGCGCGAAGCGAGGATGGTGACTGAAGTATTTTGGGCATGGCAATTACTGAGTGATGCAAAATGGTGCTACCTGTCAAGCAAACATAGGTTACTCTTGGTGGCAATAATTCTTAGTGCCTGTATCTGCATATCGCACAGATAAATTGAGACATATTAATTTGTGTGAGACATCGTTTGTGTTAGGTATTGCAGTGATAGCGGAAATCGTAGCGCCATATTTTCGTCAATGATGATATACCATTATAACATAATACGTTGTATACAGTTAATATCTCTGTACTATGACAACTAAATGGACTGTATAGTCGAATCAAAGAAATAGATTTTAAATATTGTCATCCATAGGTGTGGATAGGATAGTGATATTGAATACGGATTGTTTTCTCCTTGCGCGCGTTGTAACAGTTACCATTCTAGCAGGGTTTAGCAGTTTGCGTTATTGCATTCTGCCTGGACTTTCTGTAGTTGGCAATGTTCGAAACTGGGTTTGGCTTAGGGCTTAGTTGTTATATGAAGTACTGAGGGCAAACGCTATTGTAAATGTGGAACTAGCTATTTTTTTAAGGACGTCTTTCTTTTTTTTCTTTTTTAACATTTTTGACAACTTTTATTATGTGAATAAGTTCTCTGGATAACCCAGTAGGTATAGCATTAAGAAATTGCACCCACAAGAAAGATTAACTGAAAGACTTATCTATAGTTTTCTTCCACGGACCCATAAAATGGCATGGTAGTCATATGTCAACATGACCAGTCATTGATAAACGGATTGTTTATGGTTAAGGAATGAGTTATGTGATATCGTTTACTTTTTTCTATTACAGCTTATGTGCGCAGTATATACACAGTTCATGAGTGGTCACATCAAAGAACCCTAAAAAATTGCTTCTGAGGTGCGATCAAATGACATCGACTGAAGCTCATTGTTAATTGGTTTATTCCACTCGAAGCAAACGGTAACGTAGCGTTCTCGCCAATACGATGTTTTCTCTAGCGACCATTCATTTCAATATTTGTGAATATCACGTTTTTTCCAATCCAAAGTTTTCCAACTTTGCGGTCTCTAGCTTTGTATTAGCTTTCAGAGGTGCTATTTTGTATGGTTATTAGCATCATATTTTATGCATATACACGCCTTTATATTTTGACGAGCATCTCAAAATGGCGAGTATGTCTAATGATGACAATTGGTACTAAAACATTTTGCAATATACTATAACACATGTGAATAGAAATTAGCTCATTATAAATCATTCGACCTGTGGCGCCAGCGAACTATATAATGCGTCGCATACGTTGAACATTAATAGATTATTATGTATACTCTATTGAACCGAAGTGTGTCCTCGGCAGCATTCATACGCGAACAATCTAATATGGGTGAAGTATGCGTTCGGGATTAAAAAGGCCAAAAAGCTCAATCCAGCACTGCGGCTCAGAATGTTAAAGCGACGTTCTCGCCGCGAATATCTGAACATACAGCGGGCCGCGAGTATGAGGCTAGTCTGCAACCGCCGGCAAGTAAAGCCTCATCGGCAGTTCTATCCGCTCAGTTCAGACTTGGAGGTCAATAACTGGATGGTACGGGTAGCCGAAATCGCTAAAGATATCGCGCATGCACGTAGTAGGTACGCAGTAACGAGACGGTACAACCTCATGGGCTATAACAACTGGGTATGATCAACAAAATGCATGGTTTGGTGCATACTAGTTTGAAGAAAGAATTCAACTATTCTCTACGTAATAGTATCTGTTCCATGTAAGCAATACCTAGACGATTAAAAAATAATATTTTTTTAGGGGACATCGGGCCATTATTATAAATACTATTTATTTTTATTAAATACAAATACGACTGCTATTGTTTATTGTGACGTACTAATACGTTACAGCTGTGTTAATATTAGAAGGTGCCTTTATTACATCTATATCTATATGTATATATATATATATCTATCTATATATATATTTTAATTATTATATATAATTTCGATAATGTTTACAGATTTACAAAATTTCACCTGCATTTATCCTTGTAAATCTTTGTCGAGAGTTTATTGTAACCTGCATATCATGAGCATCATGTGAAAATATCTTCCGGCTCTTTTCCATTTGTTCCATAACATCTCTTAACTCTGTCTAATTATGTTAAAGTTCGCACATAGCCCAATCGGATATTCAACGGGCTGTGTGGCAATCGTTTAAAAGGCAGCGGCCGAATATACTCGTCTTCCGACGGGTAATCCATCAGTATGTGACGCTCGCTGGGCCTTCAGATCATCCAGATCCTTCCAATAGTTCGACTGAAACGACTACCACTGTGACTCCTGCCGCAAACACGCCCCTGGAAGGGCCTCGATATGACGGAGATGAGTATGATGATAATCGTCTTGCTCCTGAGAATTCTGCTGTTATTGAGCAGCAGTCTGTACACGCTCAGCGCGCAGAATCAACAAAGGAACGACCGAAGAAGGTGAAGTCTCGCCGCATAATCCCTCAGAGTGCAGGGCTACCAGTTTTTGTCAATTTGAGCCAACTGAAAAAGAACCTATTATATCGCGGGCGGCCGTATTATTATCTCGGGAATCCAAATCGCAGACGACGCAGGCCGCCGCCGCCGCCTAGGATTGCGCTGTCGCGGCCTATTCCGCAAGGGTGTGGATACGACCTATGTCCAAGAGGTGACAGAGCAGATGAAAGCCAGGCAGAATCCAAAATACGACTGGGCTCCTTAGGCAAAGCGAAACAGAATGCAGAAGAGGAATTTGAAGATGCCTGGCTCACAGATGACGAGCCTCATTTAAATTGTTCAACTAGAGAAGCCTCACGAAGCTTTTCAAAGGAGCTAACGCATCGTTTAGCGGAAAGACCCGCAAAACGTTCGTTGCGAAGACTCCAAAAATACACGCGGAAACAAACTCAAAACACCTTACAACGAAGACTTTATAAATTCTCAAGAAACCAGCCTCTATCTAGTTTATCAGTTCTGCCTTCTTCGGAGCCAGCTTTGACGAGCTTATCGTGTCCGTGTGTTAGTCCGACCACATCGTCTACCCCATCTAATTCTTCCGCTGAGCTGCAACAGCAGTCCTTCATATCGCAGCCCAGCTTTAGTGATTTCCAGCCATGTTCTTCACGAGACGGTTCAATCGATTCGAGGGAAATTATCGTGAGGCCAAGGGATACGGGCCATTCGTCGACATCGTCATCCTCGAGCACTTTCGAAAATAGACGGCACTTCTGCGAAGAACCCTTCGGAAAGGCTGATTCCTGTAGTCAACAGGTGACGAAAAAGGGGAATAGTCCAGAGCAGAAAGAGCCTGTTGCCATCAAAGGTTGCGTGAAGAAAGAGACGGCCATGGCGACTGATCAAGAAAATCTAGTGAGCCCGAAAGTGGATTTGACTGACGAAGTGAGGAAGGCAAACCAAATTTCGCTTACTCAAGCAACGCACCCAGCTGAACTTTCCAGCGGTACTCTTGGCCAAAAACGGGAAGGTGATCATGTTTTTTCTCATAGAGATATGTTGACGGCCGAACGTCAACAACAGCCTTTGTCAAACGCCGAGCAGTCGGATGACGACTCGCGGTTAGTGGCAGCCAGACAATTCCAAACGGAGGAGGGAGATTGTGTCCCCCCTGAGGGGGAAGTGCAGACGGAGCTACGGCCTCAACAGTACAAACAAGAGGAAGGTGCGTCGACCCTTAGTTTTTCCACACACAAGACGTCGCAGACAGACTTGCAAGTTGAAGTTGACCAGAGCCAGGTAGGCGGTCGGGGCTCTCAAGCTGCGGTGCCACAAGTAAAAAAATGCTGGAACTCGGGAGATGGAAAAGCTGAAAGAGTTTCCAAGGGGAACTCAAAGGTAAGTAAGCGTAAGGTGATCACATAAGATAACTGTATAAACGACGGCGATGATGAGTCTACAAAGGTAGGATCAAGATCTAAAAAAGAATGTCGCAGGTCAAGGGATGAATATACGGGAGAGTTTCCAAAGGCAAAAAGGGCCTAAAAAGATGAAAATCACAAAGCAGCTGACATGGACAATATTAAAGCGATTAGCTAACACCTTTGGCATAGAGCAAGAACTTTGCCTTCATTATACTTATGAGGCGCCAATGCTTGTTGTGTATACAATCGTAAATACAAATGTATTTTTATTTTTCATCACACTGGCCTGCGCAATTTATTCACACCCTTCTGTAGCCGTTAATTAATAAAGTAATACGACTTGTTGATACCATACCCAATTAAATGTAACTTCTACACAGCTGGAGTATTAACCAACAGTTACCCCGTCTTTGTTTGAAACCCCGTTTGAAACATCTGTTTACCTACGTGCGGTTATCGCAACGATAATTCCGCAGTATATCCTGCACACTGTCATCCCGTCCCTGTCCCATTTCCAGCGATTTCGGCAACGGTAGCATAGTAACCGATGCCGCAGCAATAGTACTAATATAATATATAATAGTAGCAGCAGTACAACAAGGCAAAAGAGTTAGATGAGGTCCCAAGAAACGGGAAATTGATCATCCTAGTTGGCATTACCTTGTTACCCTCTTCATAAATAATCGTGCTCTGTTATTGAAATATCCTTTAAACTCAATAGCTTTTCACACTTACTTTGGCTTGCCATTGGAATGAATTCATTATCGAATTATTACACATTTCGTCTTATTTAACCCTCTGGTTGCATACATGCAAACAATCGAAGTTTTTTTTTGTCGAAGTTTTCTTTCGTAAAGCTTAGAGAGACAACTTGCCAATATTAGAAATATTTCAGAGATTATCAACGGATGCTGAAAGATCGCTCAAAAGGATCAAACTTAGCAAGGAACTACCCCTTCATAGCAATATTCAACCAACTGCCGGAGTTGAAAGCGGGCCGAAGAACGAGGTGCACCCGACCCTCAAAAACTAGATTTACACTTTACGTAGGTGATTTCAGGGAAATAGTTATCGTGTACAATTAAAATGATCCTTCTTAAATTCCGACCTGGAGACATAACGTGCATAGCTACGGAAGTTAGTCTAGTCACCACTGTTTTTCTTTGAAGACCTACCACACTTCTAGTGGTAGAGTGTATAACAATGCGTCAGTCAAGACAGCTATCCTATGAACGACTAATGATGTGTGTCCATCATATTGAGAAGTGGCGCCGAAAGAGAACATTGAATATTTTATATATATATATATATATATATATATATATATATGCGTAACTGGTTGAATTAGACGTGAAAGCCATTGCTTTGAGTTGAGACACTAAGTGAAATAACAATCCGTCAGAATAACGGTTACAACCTGCAAATAAAAGCTGCAGTACAAAACTGGGTGAAACGCAGTAGGAAACATAACATATGTACCTTTCGGGGTAGATAGAACTAACGTTTTTCAATAAGTAGAGTTCATTTATGATTCAGAATGTAACTAGCTTATTTTAAACTATATTGTCGAATGGCTTCTTAATAAATGGCAAATTAATATCTTAATTGAAGTTTTTCCGATTTAAGTGAAGCTAATGTATGGCAGACTAGACAAAACTTTGGACGGAATATTAGATTATTCAAAAGATATTATTCCAACAACATCAAATATTTATAGTTCGTCGATCAAAAATATCTCTGCTGTAATTGTCTATGTAAACGCGATGTTCTCCTGTGTCCTGGTCATTTTTGTAAAGAATCAACCATGTAATAATGTTATGACGTTATTAGTTCACTATTTCTATGTACGACAATACAATTATTGACCAAAAACCCTATACATGTATATATCGTTCTGTTAAATAAAGCCATACACATAGTTAATAGACAGAACAGTAATAGAATAGTACTGGTTAAAACAGTTTCATTTATTTTCTCATCTCCGTTTTCTCTAGCATTTGTAAAATTCGACCTTGCGAAGCTGCTTTCATTGTTGGGACGATATTCTTCCCACAAAAGTTCGTAACTGTTATTGTAGGGTAAACATGCGGCCGTCACCATTCAAACGTTGGTCACTGTGCTCTTGTTACACTCAGTAATGGTATGTTGCCAAATATGCCATACTGCTTCATAAGTCTGTTAGAGATAAGCCCAGATAGGTCGAGCAAGACCCGCTGAAAGTAGTGCTTAATGGCTTATTTAGCGGACGTAAAATAATCCAACTAAAACAGCAGATAAACGTGTCTTTGAAGGGTTCTAGGTTAAGTGTACAGGACGGAAACCTCTAGTGTCGCGTCCAACAGTAGAAGATAATACCTTCTAAGCTCATCGAATAAAAAACATTACAAATTAGGGATTTAAAATATATATAAATATGAAATTATGAACAGTATGAATAAAAAAAAACAGTTCTTACACAGGTTGTTTAAATATAAATGTTATGTGTGTTGCTTATCTATGCCAATGGAAGTAAACGCGACAGAAAGATATTTGAGTATCCATTATTTCCTATAGCTTTCCGCTCGACTTGTTTCCTAGAACCGGCAACACGTCTCGCACTTTTTTCGGCACTTGTCTTAGATAGGTGGCAATGTCATCTTTTTTTGCAGCTGCCAATACTCCTCCCCAGTTGGGGTGGTCTACGTGTGCATGGTATTGAATCGCGTTACCGTGAATATCCGTTAGGGCGCCGCCAGCAGCAACAAGCAGCGCTTCGGGGGCACAAGTGTCCCATTTTTTGCAGCCTGGTGACGGAAAAACGTAAGCATGAGCTTCGCCCTCCATAAGGAGCAGAACCTGCAAAACAGCAGAGGCGGAAATAGCATCGGAAGGCTAACGTTTTGAAATTTGATCTTTAGAAATAGACAACTTGTTAAATCAGCTATCTCGTTTTGATAATCATCGCGCCAATATTTGCTCGTGATAATTGTGAAGTCTTAACAAATTTGCTAACAGGAGTAATTTCATGTAACATAATAATGTAACATTTACCATCCATATCAGTAATAAAACAAATGTACGAGAAAATGGTCGCCTTCGTTTGTAACGTGCAATGAGCGTTTTCATATTAGAGCGAATTAAACGCTACGGAATCTGCCCGCAAACCTTTATGTAAAAGAAACACATCGTAGTTTACATCGGTCATAGTAGATTTTCGTTTAAAAAAGCGTTCTTCGCGAAAGTATTAGCCAAGCTATATACATGCATTTGATTTCAAATCAAACTTAGTTTGACATTTCTAGACCTAAATAAGAAGCTACTTCAGCCACCAGAACTTCAATCTAGAAAATTAAGATAATTAAATAATTGCGCTATTGGGTATTTCAAAATATGTTCAGCTTTTCAAGCAAAAGCACAAACTTTTGTATAAATATTCATGTCCAAAGTAGCGTGCAAATCGGCAAGGTATCCATAATTCTACTAATGAAAGTATTCATAAAATCTTTGAATTTAATTTCTGAATTTTCATTTCAGTCAATATTTTAACTGAAACAAATTTCGTCTAGTTCTAAAAATGTGACTTGAGTGTAAAGTGTATTGATTACTCATTTAAGCAAGATTTAAGGCGATGGGATATAATCCACTTCTCATTTTGAAGCGTCAGTGGCAAACTTCACGTTTAGCATTTTACTGGTTAACATCTTCTTATTGTATCATTTAACTGAAAATGTCACGTCTGAATTTTAGCAGAGTGATTTCACACAATGTATAGTATTCAAAACTTTGACTTTACCTTATGGCCAGCTCCACCAACTCGAATTATCTCAGTAGGTTTCATGGAATCGATACAAGCATTGATCGTTGGCGAGGAATGTGAACGAGTAGTAGTAACAACGAAACCATTTGCGGGGGGAACTCGGACATTAATCCCGCGCACACCGAGACCCACGATTCCTGGTGATACAGAAGGTGTATATAAACGTTACCTGTTTTACAGTTGATAATACAGTTGATAATAAAATCTGAAATGTACACTTCTATTCATCGAAAACGTATCAGACTGAATTGTACACAAATTGTAGACCCAAGCGGTTCTATTATCCTACAGAACTTAGGTGGTTAGCCCGTCAGAGTGTTCAAGCAAAGACTTTGGTTTTTCTCGATGCTATATTTTTCTGCCCGTTGCAGCACTTTAAGTTATACTGAATAAAAAAAAAGTGGTAGTAACCAAGTGCTTTTCTGAACTAAGTTCATTACGAATATTCACAATTTCTTTTTATTTTCGAGTTCCTTGATTTTCGTTAAGGATTTGTTCTAAATTACTGAAATGTTTTTATAGTCCGAATTGCGAATTTGTAGCTCTTACCTAAATGACTGGATGTTGCTAATACACGAAAAATACAACTTAAGTGTCCAGCAGCATAGTTCTTTGGCTTCTGTATCTACTGTTTGACGCATAAATATTCCAAGTACAACACTACTATTACAGATGCAATGTCAAGCTATAGTGTGCATGTGTACAATGTGTGTGCATGCAAGTCAAAAATAAAGCCTACCCCACATTGTGCGACCCTGTTGGAATATATCCTTCTCTTTCTGGTAGTTATAAAAGGGTTGATGAACCACGCCCGCTACAGCACGACCTTCCACGGCAAATCCTACAAGAACTGTGACATGATCAAGAAGACCTTGGGTGTACTCTTTCGTGCCGTCCAACGGATCAACCCAGCAGACGATGTCCTCCTCTCGAACATCTACGACATAAGAAGCAAAAAAAAGAGATAAACACCGTCGTCATATCGTCATATGCGTGTGTATGTAAATGACAGACGTCGGGACAAACAAGGAGATCTATAACAAATGGGCGATGTGAAGGGGATTACCCATATTTCAGGCTTCCGATTTTGAAATATTGAAATCACAGGATTTGTGCTGGATTCTGCGTAATGCCTTCATTGCAGGGGGAATAGGAATTATTATTAGGGGTTTACAGCACAGCTAGAATTAGCTTAGTTCTTCTCTGACGCGTATATCCAATATAACCGACTTACATCTTACTCGTAGGTTTGCTTTGATTACTAATTTCTTGACTTGCTAAAACGTTTTACCGGTGAGTTGAGTTGGGATGGTCTCCTCGAGAACAGTCTCGTCTAGACCGTCGACGACCCACTCAGGTTTAGCTGAGAGATTCTCTTGAGGGCTGCAAGCAAAGGAACCAATACCAAGAACATAGCAAGGACTAACTGCCTTTGAAAGGAATCAATAGGAGGAAGGAAACAAAAGAAGAAGGATTAGGTTGTGATTCTAGACTAGATTTGTTTATCTTTGTCGAGCTTCTCGAGTAGCTTTAAAAAGTTAGTATTATGTGTAAACGGCTCAATAAAAAAACATACGAAGAGGACTAGTAAAAGCTGGTGAGGCCACGAACTTGAACTATGTGCTGCTAGAGAGATATGTCTAATAGATGGAACCAATTTACAAGAAAAAGTCAAAATTTTATATATTTTGATAAAGTATGTAGAAGTTGTTTGACGGGAGATGCTGGTTTAGACTTAACGAATTTTTCAACTAAATTTTATGATTCTTCATAATAAAGAAACGTGTTTTGTAATTTTTATTTTTATCAAAAAGTTCTTAATATTAAAAAAAAAATAGAAACGTGAACATATTTTTATGTAAGATAAATAAAAGGAGGCATTTAAAAATACGTACTTATCATCTGGACTTGAAGATTTTTCAATACTGTTTTTCCTTATATATTTGTTCAAAATTATTCTCATTCCTATAATACTCATTTTTTCCGAGGTAAGCAAATAGAACCTAATAATTCAAGTTTATATGCATTATTCTTGAAAATCAAAATGCTTTCTTCTTCTAAAAATATGCAATATGAATAAGTAATCTAATAATAATCGATATAATAATTACAGCTACAAAAGCTAACTTGAATGTTTTCATAAAAATTCACTCAAGTTAGTATTTTTAGAAGACATTTTAAAAAAGATAACGTGTTCGCCTACTACACTTGAAGACACACACAGTAAAATCTGGGTTTGACTCCTCTTGTCAACCCAGTTTCCTATAGACGGGAGCCAACCGTTTGAAGTAATGCCTAAAAGCTTAAGTACCGAACGCAAAACGCGAAAAACACACGTGGGAATATTCAACCTAGAGCGAAATATGTAAAAACAAGACTGCGCAAACCTGTGTCATGAACAGAATAACACCGTATAAGGGATTGGCGAAGTAAATATTTTTTCCAAGTTCCTTTCTAATAAAAATTAGAAGCATATATGTTGAAAAGTAGAAACACAGTATAGGGCTCGTAATGCGCGAAACCGATCAAAGTAGTCACGACTCTAAAAGTGATGCGTACTTTACAAAGTAATATTTATTTGCTTTATATATAGCATGAAGACGCTTGTAAATGAATCACTTGGCATTTCTAAACCTGTAGCTTACTCTTCAACTCCATTCGAAACCATCGCGCCAAATCAACCCATATTTCGCTTACAGTTTAAATACTTTGCAAAACTGCAACATAACAGAAAAAATGTCGTTTACAACCATCGGATTTAGTATATACACTAAAACAATGCTTTGGCATTTACTGAACTTGTCTGAAATAATTTGATTACCTGAAAATTAACAAATCACCCTGATTTTTTCGATTACAGATTACAGCTTATGTTGTTAATTAATTTTTTTATTTTCGAGATAAGCTTGGCATCTGCCCTAACTAGCAGGTAATAAACAGACCGCCTTTTAATACCATTGGTTACATTACATAATGTTTTTTTAGTTACTATTACTTTTATATTTGAAAATGCGTGTTGCAGATACCTGTATTAAAAATCTGCTCTGGGACTTACCCTTCTTCACCAATTATTTTCATCTTAGGGAAGCGTTTGCCAAGCGAAGCAACAATACATTTTTGGGCACTTCGATCCGCTTCAGTTTGAAGGTCATCGGTAGCCTTGTCAACAATACCCAGAGAGCCAGAATGCAACACTTCCTGTACGCAGAAAAAATTTCATATTTCATAGAACAAATAAAGGTAAGAATAATAAAATGGCTTTTGCATAAGGCAATTTCCAACTTAATTGTTTAAGACCATTCATGCGGATTATAATAGTAATTAAATAGAGGTAAATATATGATACATACAACCACTTTTATACATAAACTAAGTAAGTTGCACCTATTTTGTGTTTGCTTCAATCTGGTTAGTTGGAAGATAAACGAAATATTTCTATTCTCCACGACTTATCCATAATTGTAACTGATTCAAATATTCGACTTTTGTTGCTAATAGACGTACGTGAAGCACATTTACAATACGAGACACGCCAATAAGCGTCACGGCTACGGTCACATATAATAAGATCCGTATTTTTACTATCATATAAGTTCTCTTACCTTAATAATACGCCCCGCACTATCAACCGTAACCACGGCACTTGCAACGGCTTTCAGGAGAGTTGACATTATTACACGATTATGGGAACCCTTTGATTCGTAAGTTCTGTCTCCTGAATTAAATGAAGAATTTTACAGGCGGTTTTGGATTTGTTTACGACTTCTAAGGCTTAAGTCAAACTTCACACGCATATTTATATACGTTTTGTCCACGCGTACATATGTTCACACGGAGAAAATATATTGAGTGATTACGGGTTGAAGCAAACCTCTCAAAGGATTTTACATCAAAGTATTACTTGATGACATTACATACCTTAAGACCAGAAAAAAATTATTCGACTAATTGATGTCATTTTCTGTTTAAACTAATAAACAGCCAAGTTATAAATATTTCATGTTAAGTAAATGTGCTAATTAAGGCTAATCCTTTTATTACTTCAGTTTCTCTTTTCCAACCCAGAGAGATACTTTGTTAGTCGGCATGATTACAATATTAATACGTATGTAACATAGATCAGAGAATAACACCCAGCTATTGCGTTCTTTGTAATTGATCTGCAATATTCTTGGCATAGGAATGCACGTAGATGAAGTTCGCAAAGTGGAATTTTCTAGGCTACTCAAGTTCCGTGCTGGAAGTCAGCCAACAGATCGATTGTTACATTCGAAACATAGAGGCTATTCCAGCTAACGACATTCTTACAATTTTTTTTGGGTACAAGCGAGTCTTAATAATCTACCACGAGGCTTCATTAGCACACTGCTTATGGCACTTGCAGATATCACAATCGTTTTTTGTTAAAGCATTCTATTAGCCCAACGTCTATAATAGGATATATTACTTTGAAATGCTCATGCCAAATTAAAAACTGGCAAGTTCTACTTAGGAATAAGGATAACATAAATGAACATTCCATCACAGCGATGGTGTTTTACAAAGTGGTCTAAATCCAACCACAAAACATACACATATGGTGTAGGGCAGTTATGTGGATAGTTTAACATTCTTTTGCACAAGGTGATTAATTTTAGTCGTTAAGTTTTCTGAAATAACGACCAGACCAGTGTATTATATCAAGCCAAGGCTTAACTTGACGTGCGCATTCAAATTCGCATGTAGACGCAAATGAATGGATTCAGAAGCGAACTGTAGAAAACTGTGACAATTACGAGAAGGCGCTTTTGTTTCAGATCCAGTCTTTCCACGGAGCTTCAAATTAAGCAACTTTTCATTCTAACTTGTGTATAAATTTAATCGTTACATTCTAAACTAATTTTCAGATTCATAATATAAAAGGCAATATGACCCTTCGATAGTTAGTTCGATAGTTAGTGTAATTAGGTAACGCCATAAATCTGATTGCACTTTATTAGTGCATACATATTTGTAGAATACGTTGTTGTTGAATATCTGTAGAATATGACCACGAACCATACGGATAAAACCAAAATTGGATTTTATCAGGTACAAAGCCGAAGTGATGTCGACTGCTTTATAGAAACCAGTCGCATGGATAGATGTCTAAACAGTTTTTTTCTTTATGGTTTCCAGCTGTTTCGAATAGCCGTTATGGTCATAACCGTTTTTGTAACAATTAGTAACCAAGCCACTAGATAAAAAACAAACCTGTTCTCTGCACGCGTAACTATCCACCATCAGCGCCCTCTTTTTTTAATACGATCTAATCAATACAAATTGACACGGCAACATCTTTTTATTAAACGTTCGTTTCCATCTTTTGCCCTTTCTTTCTAAGAAGGAAATCTTCTGTTTTACTTCCGCCAGAGATATACGTAGCTACCCATTCCTATAAGGCTACGCTGGTCCAGAAAATGTTAGAAACGTAGTCGTATCTGTCACGTGAGTCTTTCTTTTCAGACCAACAAACTTAATTAACACATCAAAATAGTAGTGATATTAAGTATCTCCGGAAGGCAAACGTTTCAGTGATAGCGGGAAGGAACACTTGGCAGTAATAAGACGAATTCAGAGAGGACACTTTTGATTTCATATCTATATTCCTGCCACGACTAGAGAGTCGCACGTTTACCATAGGGATGTCAGAATGATAGTTGAATAGATAGATAGAAGAAAATGATAGATGTATTACTGTTTACTGCTGTGGTTTATTGTATACAAGAAGGGACTAGGTGCATTCAAGTGGATTATAGAATTGAACTTGAGCTTGATGAGAGCGAAACCTGCATCACTGCAACAATAATTGAATTCAAAATCTCTTTCATTATTATTAATGAATATCAGGCGAGCATATATGTATATAGCTTCCAGATGTAAATATGAATGCGCAAGATCACTTGGATCCTATATCGTTCTCAATTCACTTATGCCAAATTAAGTTACATAATAAAAAAAATAAGCGACTATTCGCCTAATTATATCACATGTTTTCACGTAGAATACTCATTTTTACTTATACTTAGAACAGTAGAAAAAAAATAGTCGCACCCAAAAACAACTGGTTGCATTTGACAAGCATATAATAGAACATAAAAGTTTGTCTCGTAGAAAATTTGAAATACACCTAATCTTCTGAAAGCTTCAATAAATCTCTTAAGTAACCATCGTACATAAACCTATATTAATCCAGTAAAGACAGAGAATCTACCCTGATCACCTATCCTATCTATTCCGTATAGAACAGCTGACCACATAAAACTTGTAAATCGATGCAGGGAGTAGTTTGTAACGTTGGCAGAGACACAACACTTCACTGGCACACGTTAAAAGATCGTCTACGATACGTATAAAGTTTAGATCATTAGACAGACGTTACTGACAGGATTTGCTTCTTTACTATGGGCAGAATTGCTCCGACTCTTTCTCTTGAAGTTAAGCGCGAGCGAACGGCAGAGACTGTTCACCGGCTGGCCTTTACCGATGGGCGCGCGGAACTCAGTTGCGAAATGCCTCATCTGTTTTTAACTTACACAAGCTACATGAATAGTAATCATTAGTTTTTTTTTTGCTGTAAGCAATTGAAGTAGTGAAGAATGGCTTAGTTGAAAAAAGGATGCGCTTGTACTGCTTAATTAGAAATAAAAATATACTCTGTAAATGTTAATTATCACTGTACAGTTTCTATTAGTAAGAATAATCTACATCCGAGAGGAGATAAACTGAGGTAAGGGAAAAGGCTAGTACATATAAGAATGAGCCATGACAATCGGGATAAAAATTTAACAAGAATTATTTTAATCATTATAAAGGTTATAGAGCATTGACGAGGGAAAATGTAAAAATAGGCTACACTACAAAATCTTTGCCTCTGCTACAAAAGAGCCGAAATAAATTTACCAGTGTTTCAGGCTTCACAGAAGCGATTTGGCTGCATAATGTGGATTAGAAAACGAGATTAGAGAGTTTTCTATGTTGATATATATATGTTTTCTATGTATATATATAGCTCGTAGCAGGTGGGCCCGGCATAGTTCAATGTACATTAGGTAGTCTATGATTACTATAGTATCACAATGACTCAAAGCGTGAAGGTAATCTTTAATCGCTATTTATGTGTTGACGGCAAATCTCAATCTACATTTATTTCACATGAAATGAAAATAATAATATACGTTGTTAAGGTTTACAGGTAGTAAACTACCTTTGTTGTTAAAAGCTATTTACCAACTATAAGTTGCTTTTACGCTATGCTTTTACGGAACATGCTGCGTCGCCCCACTTTATTCGTGGTACAATATTTTTCCTTTTTCCTAACTTTCGATCGTCATTACCACTCATTACAGTACAGCTCGAATAAACTTATTATAACCTGGAACTTTTTTCTGAACGTTTCAAAAAGTGTCGTCATTCCGACTACTCTTATTTTACATTTACATTATTTACAGTAGTAATTTCAGCGAAGTTCTCCTTTCTTGAGGTAAAATAGCCCCCAATAAACTAACTACCTTTACCCCTTAACTATTTAATTACTACTTTTTACCTAAATAAATTGAATTAGTCATTTTCCTTAAATTTTATTTTTTAAACTTTAAAGTTCTCTGTTTTGTGTTCTTCTTTTAATTAGCGGTATTGCTCATTATTGTCGCAAACCACAAAGATTTGTACCAAAAAGAAATATTTGTAGACGTGATAGTTTTGCCTGCATGCAATACCACTAAGCTTATTGATTAAATGTCTGTTTTAAATAAAAAAAAAAAAGTTAAACGATTATCTAATCGTATCCTACGACGAAAATAATTGATGGCGTAAAAACATGACGAAATGTTCAAAAATGAGAGAAGAAATTTAAACAAATGGAGCTACGTAGTTTGTTAAGTAGCATTTCGGTAATGAACGAATCATATGAATTTGCGAGGATTTCCTTTTTAAAAGCATTGACGTTTAACAGGCAACAGCTATTTTAATGACTCCTATTAAGTGCTTCCTTCCTAATATGCGACGGAGATTAGCCGCGCCCTTGTTCGTTCGATCGTCGATTGCATCTAATCTTTAAGTTATCCATATTGGTAGTGAAGTAAATGATACTCGAGCTTCTTTGGACATCTGCATGCTGGTTCTCGTTCAGAAGATTGTCAGCTTGTCTGTTAATAAATGTACACACTCCGTTAATTCTTCCCTGATTACAAGTCCCCCGTTGAGCTTGCGTTGGCGTTTCGCACAACTCTCCACTGAAATCACACTGGTCATTACAGTGAGCCACCATATCAGTGTAATAAATATATGCTCGCCTATGTGAACAGAAAAAGGTGTTGTTTCCTGAAATAGTGAAAGAAAAAATTTAATTTGTATTATCTCTGATTCGATCCAGAAGATGCCGTAAGAACCGAATTGCTTAAATTCTACACTTTAGAAACACGACTATCAAAAATAATTTTACAGGCATATTTTTTCTCGTCTAAATATAATAGCAAGTATCACAGATATGATGATTATTTATCCGTTTCAAAATTAAGCTCATAAATATCATGTTTTTCAAGCCTATCACGGCAAGCAGACTTTAGCAGCTACATAAGTCACGTGTGATTTAGAAACAAACAATAAAGTAAAATTTAACCTACGATATCCGACATGATTTTTACTACCGGAATTATTGTAATAAAATGCGCTGTATTATTATAAAATAAAGGCGAGAAAAAGTTAATGGAGGTTCTTCCTTCTACCTCTACATGCCGGTTGAAGTATTACACCACCATTAGGATAAAGGTCGACATCTCCGAAAGCTTCAAAAACTCCAACAGCTCCGGCGGCCGTCGCGAGAACTGATGGACGTGCCGAAGTATGCAACGCTAAGAGGAAGTGCGTGTCCTGCCGATTTGGATGGGTTCTTGGAAAGAGGACAACGGCTGGATCCAATGCTAAACATAAACAAAACGAACTGTTATTATATAGCCACGGCGTTGGTTGAATTATAATAGATTCAGGATTAAAAAAAAATCTCTAGCCTGCATTGAAAATGCGAAATGGAGCGCGTGTCACTTTAGAAGAGGACCAAAGAAATTAGACGACAATAATAACCACAGACTAAAAATGAGGATCCGCGGTATATACACGTATGTACGGTTTAAGGGTGTTCTATTGAACTGAATAGGCCGATAGTACTTACTCGAGGTTTGATTCAACTAATTCAGCATGCTCGGCAGAGAGACTCACCAGTTCGACGACGATAGCATTCCAGTTAACGATGTCAAAACAGTCACGATGTGATAAATATGTACAATCAGATACTGTAGAAATGCGTTATATCTACCTGTGACTTTTTCGGGTATTATTCCGTGCACTTTGTGTATCCAAGATGCAAGTTTGCCTACAACCTGTGCACCCAATGAATGACCGACCAAGTGCAGTGACCTTTCATTTAAACTACAACTGAAAAATCATAGTGGCAGAATCTATTTAAGTTATGTGCATCCAATTGCGTACTGGCAAAGTAGCCTCAGATTGATGAAGATATACTTGTAATAATTACTATTATTATTAATATTATGTAATAATAAGCTTAGTACGCGGAAGGGTCGCAGAAAAATTAAGCAGTAGTCAAAAACCTGAAATGTTTTCCTCCACAATTATAACAAAATGGTTGTTTTGACCGATTACTACAAAAATTGACACCTTTTTAATAGACGAGCGAAGAATTCGGCAGACACTCTACCCATCATTGCCACGTTACTAGCGGCCTGGACATAATTGAATAGCTGGCTCCTTGTATCTCCTCGTGCAGCAAAGCGCCAGTCAACCGCGACAACGGTTACCTGAAATCCATAGTTTTGTTATACGTTGATGCGTTACAACCGTTCATTAAAAGGCCTTCACGACAACATGAACTAAAAGGCGTTTCGAGCTTCATGTTTGGTATTGCCACCAAACACTGCTTCAGGGCACAAATAAATGAACTGGCTTATTTAGATTAGGTGCCCATATATATATATATATATATATATATATATGATACCTGTAAAGTCGTAAGAAAAATTGTATTCTGTAGGGCAGAACTTAAGTAACGACACACATCGTTGTCTTCTCGAAGGTCAAATACCCGGCGATGTGCGTCGGATAATAATGTTTTACACGTCCCCTGCTTTTAGTTACTGCCATTATTGTTAGTATTATTCTATCACAAAATAAATATGTTCACGCACTAAGATCTTTAAACACCTTTTATATATACTGTACCTTATGTTATCGCTTTCGGTGCAAATTGAGACGGACATAAAAAAACACAGAACTTGCTAATGTCGTGTAACTAACAAAAAATTGTTAAAGAAAAATTACAGCTCGCTTCTCGGGATCGCATCCGTGAAAATCCGCCGGATAGCCAAAAGTCAATATGGAATTCTCTCTCTCTCTCTTTCTCTCTCGGGGTACCTGATTGGGCAGCGACCGCCGGAGGAAGCTACGGCGCAGTGACGAAATCCATGGTTCATCGCTTGTTTCCGTATAACCATGGATGATGGCTATGATCGTCTCGTTTTCCCTGCATCGGGGCATCTCATCAAGTTCAAACGAATGATTCCATGGCAAAATGTAGCTGGCATTCATCTGGTTTGCCTATAATCAACCATTCGCGGAATATATGTACTGCTTATGGCTGCGATGGACACAAAACAATTTATCCCAGTTGAAGGATTTACTAAATTACGCCGAATACATGGTATGCCTTTTTGAGTTAGCGCCTTCATGCTGAGCCGAAGCTGAGAGTAAGAATATGAGCGTTTCCTATTGATTTTTACTTTGAAGCGCTCTCACTTGTGTCAGTATTTATACAGAATGACCCACATTGTTGTCTGTTCCACTTTTGGGAGGTTAACAGAGCTGTAATATAACGTCACATGCGAAGTTTGCAATGTTTTTGATTTCGATTTGATACTAAGATGTTCATTCATGTCGTATTACAGAGTAAAGACAAATAGAAACAGGACAGAGGTGTTATTATTGCAAGTTAACGAATTAAGCAAAGCCTGTCTACAGCAGCGGATTACAAGCTTTGATTAGAACAAAAGTTATCATTATTATTAATAATTAGCTTCGACTTGCCTCGTTGAAAAATAGATACTTGGCATCAATCTTCGGGGGGTCCCAAGGCGAGACAGTTAACTTGCCTCGTGGACATCCAACAAAAATGGTATCGTTCCCGCCCTCTGTATAGTATACTGGTTGCGAGCAAGAAGAGTTCTCTTCCCGAAGATCCCCGGAACTTCTTGAAGCAGCTCCTACAGAAGCAAGCACTATCGGGAGAAGACAAAGCTGTGCGTAGTAGATCATGTTTATTAATAAAAAAGAAAGCCGTTTCATCCGAGGAAAACAACGTCTTTCCAACTAACGACTTTGGTGGTCAACTTTCTTCTGACAGTTTTGTCAATTGATGCGTCGAATCGTGACAGCAGATGACGACCTTGTTTGAAGCCCTGAAATAAAATAATTGCGGAGTTGTTTGATTATTTGAAATATAGAGACAGTTGAATCTACTGTGTCCGCAGACACTTTATCTGGCGAACGACAAACAATTGTTAACACTTACCGCGTCACGGGCGCAGTTCACTATAGCTCTTCAAGGACACCTTAACGTTACGTGTTGGAATGCGCGGGGTCCTTTTAGAGAAGTGAAATAGTTCCTGTGATTGTCGTTGTTGCCCGTTTAACCGCTTATATTATGTATATAGAAGCAGGCCAAACACGAAAGACATATCTATGATGGTCAGTTGAGACCTGCAGTGAGAAACTAGCAGCCCTAACAAACGATACACAACCGCTCATACAATCGATGACCTCGTACCTCTCAAATATTTATTTGCGCTAGCGCTCATATCTATCCAAATCTAACAAAGCGGCAACTTCCAAAAAAATTGCGTATAAAAAAATTTCCTGCCGGTTTCTCGGTAGGGCCTTAGTACAAACTTACTTTCACACAACGATCTACTGCTAAAAACTGGTTTCAGGATACATCCTATTCCCTTTGAAGGACCCTTAGCGGAATGAGACCGATTAGTTCAACAGGACGTTTTATAGAGCGCTCAACTATGAGTCTTAATCCATTTGGTTATTCTAGGCACGTACGGTACCTCTACTGACCAGTCATGATAACAGACAGGGCCCTTAGGCTTGACCTGTCGTAAAGATAGCTTATTTCGACCTTGACAGATGCTAATGTATTGAAGGTTAGTCTGAAATATGTGCGCACATAGAATGAAAAGCTTGTGTTCGTGCTTAAATGACTAAGATGCATCTTGTTTACCTGGAATCCTCTAATCTGTGTTATAGTATAGTTATAGAATCGATAGATCTTAGATGAGTAATAACAAAGATGGGGACGAGCGACAGTTTCTATTATAGGTATCGCCGCATAATTAGCAAATAAATCGTAATCAATTTTCCTCACCGATATCCTACATTGCTTTCAGCGTGCTCTTGTGGGTGGCCCGCATTGAGAAACCCAATGGAAAGTACCTGTAGACATTACGTGTTAGCGTTTTCTTAAAGCTGTCGGTTTAATAAATTTAGTTTTATTATATATTACTATGAATTATGTGGACGAAGAAATGTATAGATTATGTTAAGCTGTTACGAGCAAATCCGGCGGATTCCTATACTGAATAGCATAGAACTTTATTTACACATTTTGTCCAGTTTTGTCTTCGGCAGATTTTGGAAAAGCTATTCCTGCTTCCTGTCTTCAACTAGACTAGATCGTTGAAATCACATCGTATAAATATATATATATATATATATATATATATATATATATATATATATATTAACAGCCAATTAGGTCACTTTCGTATGGATATAATAACTATTGGGTTCTTACAAGTCAATCTGGCAGATCTTAGAGTTGGATAATCTTAAACTAGTCGAGCTAGAATGATGATTTCGAATATGTGTTAGAAGTGTTCTCTCTTACTATTGTCACAGCTGTCCTGTTTCGGTAGCTTCTGGTCAACCATACAGGTTGCATTCGTGTTCGCATCTCTCTGTCTACGGCTGGTCTAATAGTAATAAGTAGCCAAAACCCAGATTTAATCCGATTAAAGTAGCCTCTACCATGTATATAAGGCTGCCTGGCCTGGCTTTTCTGACTAGTATTGACATCTGCGTCGACTCTAGAATGGGCGAATTTGATTATGCTAAGAACAGCACTAGGTACGTTCTCAAAAAAAAATTGCTTTGTATGTATGTGAACGTTTTGGTATTATTTGGTTCCAGTGAGTTAAAAGTCCGTAAGAAGATGAGGTTTTGCTAGTAGTGTATTATCAAAAATATCCTTTCCTGACCATGTAATGGTTCCCTCTGTTGAACGAGTGATTTCATAGTAAGACCACATTTCTCTTGCTTCTGACAAACAATGCCCTGATTATGATATGTTGATATATATGCCCATATAACAGTAACCCCTGAGATTTTCATTAGCATTAGCAGGAAGTATAGAGGGTAACAAGTGCCAATAGCGTGGCTGCGATAAAAAAAAAATGCTAAAAATGCTATAAAAAAAAATATTTAGTATGCAGTTTCAGCAAAACGGTCTATTATCACGTTAAACGGCAAATTTCAAGTCTTTCGTACCTGGCAAAAAAGAAATTAGTCGTTCGCTTCAACAAGAAACGTGGCTACGGTGGTTCAAGCTCAAGCCAATTTGTGTTTTTGGGAGATCTGATCTTCTTTGTTCACGCTGTCACTAACTAGATTGTTTTTTGCAAGCATTGTCGAAGGGCTACTCGAAAGCCACATGGATACCGTAATCGTAGTCGTGCCTTTAATTATATAATAGATATGTGATAATATTCAGCATATTAGAAAACATTACTTTTTTAATTAATAACAAAATGTAGGCCAGATAAAAACCAAAAATTATTATTATCATTTTCGATTCGTTACTATATAAATGTTATCACAATCATTGTTCAACCACGTGGAACCATAACAGACATTTGAATACCATCCAAAGAAGTAAGAAAAATTCAGCATTTTTGTCCTGTGAAATAAATATCGTTAACGTATCCTGTATGGCCATTTTAGCTCTGATGGATTCCCTATCATATTTAGCCTATATTTTAGTGCCTCAGGTTGACTTTGAGGTTGGCTACCAATGGCAGACAGTCGTCGTGTGGGACCGGTATAGGCCGGCAAATCTCTTGCCAAATCTATTCGCTCAAACTTCACACGCACAGACATTATCAAAAGCGGTAATGAACTTAGTTGTTACCCGTTAAGCTTAGTTGTTTTGCCATGCCGTTCGAATTTGAGAAGTGCTACCCCCTCGAATGCAGATATACGACAGGTATTCCTTCTGTTCGAAACGCAAGATCGAAGTCTGTGAAAAGTCTCTTGACTATGGCGTGCGTGGTGCTTCTAGGTAGACTCGCTCAGCCATAGGGAGCTCGTCAATGTAAACGCACTTTCATTTCGGCAAAGGAGGCAAATTGTTATTAGCAATGACTCGGTGTTACAACGTTTGCTCAAAGGCATTGGTCATAACTAAGCACAGACCGAGTACGCACTTAGTCTTCTCTTTAACCGTTCACTTAGAGTGTAAGCAAGAAGAGACATGGTTAACGCAAGAAACTCTCTCCTACTCTATACTTATTGACTGCTTTTATTGGGGCCCCCTACCTTGGCAGATCGTTCAAGTAATACTCTTGAGAGCTACTGAGATAAATATCTCAACGCACCTTCGCCCTTGAATACCTATTTTCGTGCTATGCGTATAACAGAGACGACCTGAGGCTTTCCATGCCTAGCAACAGCGCGTCCTTTTAAGTATCTCCGGGTATTCCAAACATTATTGACTGCCCGTATCAACTGCTCACAAGTAACGTTTGCAGTCGTTACCCATTCATCGAAGTAGAAGTCACGCACCATGTTTTCGTATATGATTCAAAGCAACAGTGAAGATTTTGTTAAACTATACAACTGGTTAGCCCGAATCGCGTTGTTTTCCAAAGCCAGATGCTAATATTACCCTAAAAATGATGAGTTGTCGCAATTGAGCGATCTGAAGAGTAACCTTTGGACATGTCTCATTTATAAATCTGAGAGATGTAAAGAGTAAAGTGCAAATTAGTGTGAGATGGAGAGGCAAGGAATTTGTGGGCGCTTATAGTAAATATAAGCTTGATATTGGAACTTTGAACACATTCGGAAGCTCGTACGTACTCTGTAAGTGCAAGGCGTATCGGACTTCAAAGTTTCGAGATACTTGAAACCCCATATGCTTTACCCCACTCGTAATTGACCCGTCGAATAGTTCTTAAAGACGACTGTATCACCGAAGGGAGGATGAGAATAACGTTCAAGACGTAGGCTCAATTAGTCTGATTAATATAGTCGGTCGAGGTAGTCGAGGAAGTGTTTCGAAATGGCTTCATTTATTCGCATTACGATATTGTACATTATTGTAACAAAATACGTTTTGTGAAATTTTGATATCACTCGGAGATTATTAGCAGGTTTCGAAAATCGATTTGCAAGCTTGGAGGTACTAGGTCTAGTGTGTGGTTCGGGAAAACTTTTTCAGCTTATTATAGCTATTCTAAATAATGGAAATTGAAATATATTTCACATCTTACCTCTGGTACTACTTTTAAGCATTGCTTCAGACAAGTCCCAGAAATAAAGGCCAGCTAAAATAGACATGCATTTCTTTCTTCAAGCCGCGCTGCTACAATACTTAGGTCGCAAACTTTACCATGTCAGAACACTGCTTCCTTCTATCAGACGAATGCAAGACCTGCAAATCGAAAATGAATTTGCTTTCAACGGTATGCACATTTAAAAATTAATAAAAAAAAAAAAAAATTCGTGATCGTATTAACGTACGCAAACTCACAAGATAATATACACACCTTCATAGATTTCAAAATCATAGAAGTTTGGCTCTTCAAGCGTTTCTGCCGCTTATAGGGGTTAGTTACCTCTATGAAATCTAGAAATTCAGGTATAAATCAATTGTATCTAGACTTATACCACACGTACAAAAGTAACGTACATAATTCTTGTTCCTAGTGGTAAATCAATATTTTTTTCCATTCAGGTAAGAATGCATCTAATAGATTCTTCGTTGACGAATATTATGGTTCGAGAGTTAGAACAACGGTAGCACGGATCCTATCTAATTTTGCTATATACAACAATATAATCCCGAACAACCCGTAGTATTCCTATTAATCCAGAAATAACTCACGCTCACACAGATGCAGCTTAATAAACGGGCGTGATTTTGACGGCAAACGCTCATTGGAGTAGTTCCTATGCAAACTGCACCGCTCACTGTGGATGCCCCAGCATTGAAAGGGTTTTCTTTGCGATTAGGGAGCAAGCGATGTCTAGACAGGTCACCGGCCTCGATTGATGACAAAAGTGATTTGGAGGTGCGTTTCTGATAACTATTTGTAGGTATTTAATGTTTAATAGAAGCAGGGAAAAAGGAAAGGAGCCTTAAAAGCGCTAGCCAAGGGAAACTTTGCAAAGCAATTTAATTTGTACATAAACTGTTGAAGTTTAACAGGGTCATGTATGTTGAAAGATAGCATTGAGCTGGGGTACCATAGGATAGGTACAAGAGGATGAATTAGAAAGAGCTCATAGACGGGAATAGTACCTAAGAAAAGAATACCTAACATTCTTTGAGTAAAAAACATTTTCTTCCGATGATTGCACCATGCCAGCTTACAGGACAGCCCAACAGTCAAAAGGCGGTTAAAACCTAACTATCTATTTATCGCAAGCCTCTTATTTTGTTTTCATGCATGTGCAGCAGATCGGTACAGAAGAAAGTCGGCGGTTAAACCTGCAGGTAGCGGCTTTTCACAGATCGCTCCAGACCAGATATAAGCATTGGCAATGGCGGTGGTAAGAAGCATGGTGTTTCCGCTTACGCAACTAGAATGTATTTCAAATTTCCTACGCTTAACCTACACTAATTGCCACAAGGTTCTATGGCTTGAGCGGCGAGGCTAAAAATGCCCCTGGAAAAAATAACAACGCTGCTAATGCAACAGCAGCAATAGCCCTCATAGCAACATCAGAAGAATATGCTTTTGTTAGGATCTTGAATTTAAATGACTTCTTTTCGTTAGGTCATTCAGGTCGTCGGATTTTTGGTTTGTTTTTAGAGAGTAGGCAGTTCTTCTTTGCGACAGTGTAATTCTTTCTGTTTATTAGGGCTAAACAGAATGGGCATTGCCACCGAACCGATTCACACGTTCTATAAACTTTTCACTGATAAGTTGGAAATAGACAGGGTGGCAGAATTAGGAAATAACGCGAAGTGAAGCTCAATTGCTATTAGACAGATTATTACAGATAGATTAGATTATTACAGAACAGTCGAATAATCAAGATTAATTAGCCTTGAAACCCTGCGCAGGCAAAATAAGCAATGGGAAAATAAATTTATTATCGAAGATAAATTATTTGAAGAGAGAAATTGGCACTTATGGGAACAGACTCGATGATTTGAACACCGATTAAATCCACAAAAAACGCGGTATAATATGGCGGATGTAGCTTTTAGGGAAACGAGATAATGCACGGAACCGAGATCTTTTAGACTGAAGATAGCGAAGGAAGTGGCATAATGAAGATTCTGTTCGACCCATTTTAGCTTTGGTATGTACTGCATAAGGGAAATATTAAAGAAATTATTTTCAGTAATACAGGTTGGCGGATCTTGCCAGGATTTGTTAGTCAAATGTTCTTGACAATAAGTAACTGGTACATAACATCTATCCAGTACATAGCGAACTGTGTATACGTTTGGTGTCGAACCTAAACTTTTACTTGCCTTTAGTAGGCAAATGCGTTACCAGCTTTCTTTCGCAAGGATTATATAACATGACCTGTTCATCTACAATAATCAAATATTTATAACTAACATCATTAGCAGTGATATTGTCATCATGCGATGATCTGTTGTTTTTTTTAAATGACATTGGAGTATAAAGAAGACATATTGCCCAAAAGTTAACATTTTTGGTACACTGTGCAGGCCAAATCCTTAAGCATCGCAGAGCACGACATGGGATGGCCATCAATGAGATGAAGGCGTTATCGATAAAATACCATTAACAAACATATGAGTTATTATTCCAGAAGCATATAAAAAATAAGTGAAAGCGTGTAGCTAATCAGTATGTGTCACTAGTAATTTATTGCATTACAAAAAAACAATTTACTGGTATAAAAACAATCCGTTTAGCTATTTTTTGAATATCAGAAAAACCCACGTTATAAAATGTATATAAAAATACCGAGGATAAAGCGGAATGACCATCTCTGGTATAACCGACGATTAACTCATTAGTTTCTTTGGATAGCTGTCAAAATATTGTTGTTGTCTTTATTTAATCAAAATAATTAGCAGAACTGCTACGAGGTTTGGTACTTCTTTGTGGCTTAGAAACACGGAGTACACAAGATAGCTTCTCCACTTTATGCGTTACCTGCCATTTTCACACCCACTGTCAAAGCAGCGTATATATTTAAATATATATATCCACATAGATATGACAATTCACCAAAGCGTTGTAACGACGAGACTAGCTTGTGTCGTATAATATCTATACACCGGTGAAGCAAAATTAGTTCAACCTTAAGAAGGTGTTTGCTTGAAGGAATCCTTCTGATGTCCCAGAATGACGTGATATCTCCCACGGGCCCGGCTGACCCGCTCAGGAATCCGACTGATGTTATTGATATGGCATGCGTTAACATGCTTAGGCTACGTGGAGAAATCCGAAAGCGTAAACGCAACTTGCAGCAAAAAATTAGAATGACCAATAATCGGCTCCGCAGACTATTGAAATTATTAGACATAGACAAGGTCATTGCTATACAACCGTACTATGCGAAGAAAAAAGAAGCTCAGGAAGTAAGAACCCAAATTGGTCCCGCGAAGATAGCCTTAGATGAGGCCGATCTTGAGTGTCGTAAATTAAGTACTATCATTAGTGAAGCAGAGGTCGATGCTGTGTTGAACAGCGCAATCCCCGGCTCGCCTAAAGCACTGAGCGGAGAAATAACTAAAAATGCTTGGAAAGCGATGCACAAAGCCTACCAGAACAAGGTCAATCGGAAGGCTGAGTTAAATAGGCTAATTAACAAATATCAGAGGTTAGTACTCGAACAAAGTGCGCTCCTGGAACCTCACCGGAAAACGCTCATGCATGTGAATTACTACGAATTTTTCAAGTTATCGGAAACTCTCGTAAATGAGGTGGAGCGCAGGACATTTATGATTACAGAGTTACACCGGCAATACGATGTAGAGCGAATGCACCTTAAGGAAGCGTTCGCCATTGCACAAAGCAAGCCTTAGAAGATATTTAATAAATGTATTCGTTATCGGGGTGCTGTCATTAAAAAACGGTCGCTGACAGTGTAAACATCCTACTGACATCTTGATCTGAGTGATCTTTGGGTTAATAGTATTGGGATATATTCGACCTATTTTAAAGATGAACATTAGGAACACGAATTGGTATGGACATCAGACTGAGCGCGGAAGGCGAAGTTACCTGGACATCGTCGTTTGACACGTGTGAGTAATTTCGTGTGATCTCGTCCAAGCCCGGTATTTCTTTTAGAGAAATAAAACATCTATTTTTTTGAAAACGTTATGTCGATAGTGTTGGAGTTAATATCTTTTAACAAATTTTACACAGTTCTTGGCTGCGAAGATCACTTTACCACACGGAGGTAATAAGCAAATATATAGCAATATTCCCAATGCACCGGACCTGGAATTTTCTCAAAGGGAAAGCCAATACTACACAGCTGTTTGGAGAACAATGCTAATGACATTTGCCTTGTTTTTATGAAGTACTTACTTCGGGTCTACGGACATGGTGTACGAAAAATATCCTTTTTTTTTTTTTACAAGTTGACTATACGCTAATGTGCGGTGACGATTTAATTGGTAATACTTGACGTGTTCATAAAGCACCCGTTCGATCAGTTTCACGTCTCTCCTAGACACAGAGCGAAGCGGTCTGTTTCGTCCGGTACACGAAAAACGATCCCGTTTTGTTCTAACAAAAAATATGGGTTTCCATGTTTATCGTTCTCATGTTCAAACGTTATCAATGTCTTAGCGGTCTAATAAGTCATTCAGATCTCTGCAACGGTAGTAATGTACCACCTTTGAACTATGCTTTTGAAATTTACCAGAAATTATTCATATGGTTATAGCCGTTCTTTACTGAATAAAAAAAGACACTATATTGAAATATACTATTTTGAAATGGATATTTTCATTATTTCTTTCAAAATTTAACTATGCAATTATAGGTCGAATTTTAACACATTCCATGCTAACGAGTAACCACGACTTGGTTGAAAATCCATATTAAGGAAATGCATTTCCGCCTTTTCAGAAAAGAACTACAATAAGCAAGTCTATACGGAATTGTAGATTTTCCCGATATACTGTTGTTATATAATTAAATCTTTCAGTCGTTGACTGACTCTTGACCTAGAGTGCTTCGTATCTTTTAGCTTTGGAATATGTTGTACTCCATTACAACCTAAGAAACTGTGGAGTGCGCGTACTCTTCCTCGCAACCCCTGCTTGACAAGATAATTCTTTTTCCACCTTAAGTAATCTGTTATTCTGTATAAGGACCTACTTGATTGGTCTGTCTACGTTGTATCGGCGTAAATAATCTGTTAAAAGAATATGAGTGTGGCACCTAGCCCTTCTAAGGCTAGATAACTGATATTGACATTTTCTTGGCATACGATGCGGTACGACGTAGTTGGTAGTCACCCAGTTAGGTTTCACTATCCCATTTGCCGTCTTTTGTATCGAGTGGACGAGCTAAAATCTGTCTTGCGTATTTACGAAAAAGTAGAGAGTCTTATCATGAGCGACGGTTATATACCAGCTGGACATGCGGGATTTCATCATACAATTACACAGCAACCTTTAACGTAAATCGTTTCAAAGAATGTAGTAACATAGTAGAAATATATACTATCTTCATCAAAGTCGCGGATAAGGAGAATCGTACAAGCTGTTTCTATCGAACAGAAAAAAAGATGTTGTCATCGGTGTCTCTCCCGGTCATTTCTTTCGTGGACCACGGGCTTGCTAGTTCCAAATTTCTTTGTAAATGCATCATAGCAGTCTGATTACACTGTTTGCCTGAAATAAGTAGGAACCTAGTAATTTCTAGGTCGACCGCGCGGCGTGGAGTGCCTCACAACCTTCGACTTTGAAGTCTTTTGAGATATCAACAGGTATCCATAAGATAGCAGGAACAAATTTTTTGTATAGCTAAGCCTATGAGACTCCCCTAGCGACCCTATCGAAATGGCTGGAAAGTTAATGGTACTTTTTTAGTTAAAGCACTAAATAAGCATACAACTGTACTTTCTCCAGCAATTTGTTTTACTCAAAACAGTAGGTGATTTAGTGTGTGGAGTTTGTCCTTCTTGTGTTTTTCAAACAAAGGCTCACCGATTACTTGAATTTATTGAGATCTATTACCTCATCCTATAATTTTGCCCGTCGCTCTAACTTAAAACGATTCCAGCGTTTGCTTAAATGAAGGCCTATCTTGTAGCATTCAACATTTTGCTAGTGAATGAGTCTGTTAAAGCGAGTTTAAAATTTGGTCAAATAAAATTCACTAACTAGCTAACTTCAATAACACCAAGCCTTTGACTCACGCGCTTTTTACAAATGCTAAAATTTTAATAGCATTCATTGTTGGGACTTAAGTCA
Organism: Varroa jacobsoni; assembly: GCF_002532875.2. NCBI lineage: Eukaryota > Metazoa > Arthropoda > Arachnida > Mesostigmata > Varroidae > Varroa > Varroa jacobsoni. The sequence continues at coordinate 53,216 of NW_019214576.1, forward strand.
CTTTTACAGCACCCCAGATAATCTTAACAATGAATATGTGCTAAGCGTGTTTTCTCTTGCTTGCAATATTGCGTTCGTTTAATTGACTGAAGGACACAATATTTTACATGGTTTTAAATACGACACCGTTTATTCCGAAAACAAACATCTTTTCAGTATATCACCACTCTTTGCTTCATATGTCGCTCATGAATTTTTGGCGTGCTGATTGTGTTTGCAACGCGTTAAATTGGAATGAAAGTGATTTCCGCATCTATCACAAAATAAAATGGAGTATATGGAAATATAATGACAATCCAATGTCATCTATAAAAGATCGCTCCTAGATCATGAAAAGTGACAATCACCACATTCGTCGATATAAAGCGATGTTTTCGTATAGTCTATTGATCTGACGCCCAAGATGTCGTCTTTATTGATGTTGTAGAACTACATCTTGCCGTTTGTTGGGCCATTTTAGATGCATAGAGTAAATGGGAATCTTTCTAAGACTGGCAATTATGGACATCATAACAAATGAATAATAAGATTTTTTGTGGAAGTAAGTTAAAACTTTTTCTCCTTTGAAGAGTCGATGGCGCGAAACATCAGGTTTGAATTTATATTCCATACCCACTGCGGAGTGTGTTCCATAGCCCAATACTGGAACAAAAAAACACAAATATTTCAGTGATAAACTGAACGCATAATTGCATTCAAAATTCACAAGTAATTGTACGGACAGTTTTTCAGTCGATTAATAACAACGAGGAAACACAAACTTCAGAGCCGTATCATTACCTGCAATCCATGAGACCAGAAGCCGGTCGTTCTCTTCGAATAGGTGATCGTGTCAAGCGCCGAACTCACGAAACGTTTTGCATCAGGCACAATAAACGAGGGCTTTGATAGGAAGTTCGAGAAACGTACAAGGTTCGTCGAGACATAGGACGGAATAAGGGATTGGACAATGATACCTTGCGAGCGGTATTCAACGTCGAGCGCCATCGAGAACCAATCCACGAACACTTTTGATGCAGAGTACACAGCCATCAATGGCAGTGGGTAGAAGCCCGAAATTGATGAGAGATTAATAACGATGCCGCGTTTTCTCTGGAGCATCTGAGGTAAGACGATATAGGTTAACATCACAACAGCCATCATGTTGATATTCACCGATTCGATGAGTTTCTTCTCCGGCACGTTACAGAATCGCGACGGCTGATCGTACATGACGCCGGCGTTGTTCACTAGGATACCGATCTATGAGAATTAAAAAAAGATGGCAAAAGTAAATTAGTCATAGAATGCTGTTTACCTTTTTAATTGAAATTTAAATCGACTAAGTCTGGGTAACAGCGATCGCTTCTTTTTCACACAAAACCTTTATATAAACACTCATGAAGGACTTTATGCACAGTAATGCATATTCGTTTGCATTTGTTCAATAAATATGGAAACAGCTGTTTGTGAAAAAACATCAGCTATTCTCATTGCTTAAAATGTCGTTTGATAGTATTTAAGAGCGACTCATTTTATGAATGAAACGAGAGCATACAGAAGTAATCTCCAATCTTGCATAACGGGAAATTAGCAAACCTGTTCGCTCTTACCGATACCGCAATGACACATTGGCACAGGAAGCTTTTAGTTCATTTTGGCAATACTCAATGATGTCGACTCCTCGAACATGTGTACTGTTTACCAGAGAGTACGTAGTGGCAATTGAGTTGATTATAATTCTACTAGGTTACTAACCTCCTTGTTACCGAGCTGTTCTGCAATCGAGGCGTAGACCTCTCGACCTTGGGACAGGTCCGCGACGATAATGTGGGTTTGTACTTGATAGTCACGTTCTGGAAAAGGTACATGAATATTAGGGATCTTTTTAGACGTATTATTTTTCTGCTTAATCTAGTTTAGGGAATACAAGCAATTATGAACAGGTAATGAAGTATCAGTTCAGTCTCCTTGACTTGGGTGAAAAATTGAATATATTATTATCGTAATAATACAGTACAAACCTTAGTTTAATCAAGAAACTGCAACTAAAGCTAAAGTACAAGCAATAACGATAAAGGAGCATCAGACTGTACACTAAATTTCAAGCTATACCTTACCGAGTTCACTGGCCGTGGCCTGAAGCTTGGCCTGGTTTCTGCTAAGCAGAATAATATTCAGGCCCCGAGAGGCGAGTTGTCGAGCGTATTCGCGACCTATGCCATCGGTGCATCCCGTCACCACTAAAACGGATCATTAACAAAGGGAAAAACCCAATTGCAATAAACTTTTTATTTATCGGATAGGCCACATTAACAATTAGTTTCGTGATAGAAAAAAAATCCTAAGTCAAGGTTTAGAGTTCTACATCCAGAGCTGCCGTCGAGAATTGCTTTATATGGCTAGCTATACCTAGCATGAAAGAAATGTCTTGGTCCGGTTTCGAAGCTGAACCACTTAACATAACAGACAAACACGTTGCTACTGCGCTCCTACAGACAAACCGCATATGTTGACAGACATACAATATAACACAACGTAAATCCACAAAGTAATAAAGCACAATTGCTACAACTGAGCTAGGTGAAACCGTCGATAGTGTTGGATACTCACGTGCCCACTGGCCGTATTTCTTCAGATCGGCTTTCCATAGCCGCGCTACTACGTGAACCTTAAGAGCCTCATACAAACGAGAAGTGACTGCGCATCCAAGTTTGCTACAGTAGATTAGGCCAATCAAAGCCAAGTAATTACGATAACGCGAGAATGTGATTCCCATTTCCTAAAAAACACGGCATAAATGCTTATTAAGATGTAATGGAAGAAATTCTTTAGATGCATGGGAAGTAAAGTCCTTGACAAAAATTTAAAACATACCTGGGCGAGTAAAGCTAATATCAGATTTCTCAGCTAGGTTTAAAAACGTGGATGATTTCAAATTTGTTGACAAGCGCTGTATTAAGTAAAACGATAGCGGTATGGTAATCACAAAACCCATATGTAGATTTGGCACTTGTCACAAAAGGTATTAATGACTAATAGTAATAATAGAGTTATTTACACATAAATTGTGTAGGATATGTCGTTGGAGTGACTGATGCTAATAGAATACTATTTTCGAAGCTGATAGAGACCTTCCGCATGTCGAAGAACGATGGATTTTATATCCTATTACAATCAATGAGTCTAGCCAACATGACAATGAACAATCCTACAAGATTGCCGCTTGAAGCTCCGTTTGCAGGATTTGCTTAAAGATTAATATATGGCTAGAAAATTTCATGAATTAGAGCAACGCTATACTGTCATGCATTCGTATAGCAGACGGCGAGTTCATACGATCCGAAGCGCTATATAATTACATTGTGTCCACCTCAAATAAAAGGCGTCTATCAAACACGTCGCCTACGGCCTCATATGCAGTCTGTTTCGAAATATAAAACGTACGTTTTAATAACTTTTTTTTTAATAACGTTTTAATAACGACTTCTAATACACTATAAGTAGATAGGCAAACAGAAAAACAACAAAATAAAACTGCTTGCAAAATACATCGAAAAGCTGCACGTTAATTTTGTTTTAGTTCTTAGAGGAGAAGTTATTTAAAAAAAACTACTTTGAATTGCCCTTACTAGTGTCTATCGTGAAGGTGCAAACTTAAGGGAAGTGACAAACGGTCAACCCTTAATAGAATACTGGTTGATTAGCTCGTAAATGCTTGACAGCTGTGGTTTCATAGTAATTAGTAGAAAAATAAAACCCTTTACTTTTGTTATAGATAAAGATGCGTGAAGGTCATTGATTATTTTCACAAGTTATTGATTATTTTATCGATTTTACTTCAATGTATATTTAGTGACATGTGTGCAATTTGACGCATATTCCATGTAGTCTGAGAGGTTGAGCTACTTTCCGTGTCTTTAAGTAAATAAATGTTTCAGCACTGCACTATTATAAGGATGAAGTTGAAGTAGCCTAATAATGATTAGCGCTTTAGATAATCTTCGCAATCGTCGTCGCAAAGTCGAGTAGTCAGTACTAACAATGTTTCTTTACTCTCTCTACTTGCAGTCATATATCATTAATCATCATCAAAAAAAGGAGTTGGTGAAGATCGGACCGACGAGGAAAGTATCGTACGGTTAGATGATACAAGGCGCATTGTTCTGATTTCCGCCAACATTTAGCATACTGTTGGTGGACACTGCGCGATTATGTCGTCCATTCGAAAGTGTCATTAAAGCTGCGACGCATGTTGCATTTCAGCCAACAGCGAAAAGCGTTTCGCTACGAACTCGAACAGAGGCCGTGACAGCAGTTTGCAGAAAAACAGCTTTATAAATGTAGAAATTTGTGTAGAATCTTGTTAACTTGGGAAATTGATATGTTTTATTTATACAATGTAAAACTTAGTAAGATCTACAAATCCAACAATATAGGCTATGAGCTGCCTTCATTTAGACTAACAGCCGAATTAATGTTGTCGACCTGACGATACATATCGATCGTGTTATCCAGTTATCTCAAGTGATGCTTAGTAAAACTCGAAACATTTGTTAAAAAAGTACGTCAAGAAGGTGTTAGGTATTATTAGGTATAAATTGTTGGTTATAATAAACTACAATAAACACCAACACTAGCTTTTGGGATTTACCTCGCTAATTGGGACAAGATGTGCAAACATGTTTTGTAGGAAACTCAAGACACTATTAGATTCGTCTAGGTGCTTCCATTTTTAAAATCTCGATACATTTTTTTCTTATCAAAGAAAGTTTGACGTTTATTCCATCCTATAGATCTAGTCAGCAAAGGATGCTGATGGATTTTTTTTAAAGACGGTAGTTTTTGCTATTGTGAAATACCCTGATATTCTTGCCGGTCTTTCGTCGCAGCGTACTTGTGGAACCTTTGCTACATCTGCATTCAGTAGTTATTCCCGGGTGAAATCAAAAAGCAGTAGCCATACCTATCAATAAGTCTACTTAGCTGATTTCATTAGTGGGAGACATTTTTTTGCAATTATTTTTAACCTGTCAGTCCCGCTCCACACTCGAAATTGAAATACATATATGTGTGTATTACAATAATATATGTACAATAATAAATAATAGTATATAATAAGTATATGATTCAGTCAGTCCTATATAGGTGTGTTATAGGTATAATATTTTGCGATAAAAATAAGCGGTGAACTACATGTCATCAGTATGAGTTTCTTCACAGATTTTCGTGATTACTTCATTATAGTCGGAGCAAGCGAATAAGGTGAAAATGCGAAGTTTCCTCTAAATTTGCATCTGGCCTGGCTTGCACAGTTCTTCAATGACATCCATAAGCAACGTAACTCTTCACGATCGCGTATCTCGCTCATCCTTGCATTGTATGCGCCTCCTGCAACTTTTAGTACTCTCTATTACGGGACTCCCGGAACCGTACCACCAGTAGATTACCTTTAACTCTTATCAATTTGTATCCGTAATAGCGCAGAGGATAACGTGTTTCGAACTAAACTTGAAGACACATCCTAATCTGGGTCTAAACTCTACCGCGAATACATTCCATTTTGTGCATGAATGAATTAGCCGTCTGCTGTAAAAACTTAACAGCTTAAACAACGTACGTAAAGCAACCGTTTCCAATTTACCGTGTTTCATCGCGTCGTTGTTTCTATATGTAACATGGCTTTCCTTTCTTGATTATCTTTACATTCGATTTAGCTATTTTTTGTTTCAGGTAGTGCTTTTACGGGTAACCCAGTATTATAAACTTAAAAAATATTCTTAGTCTACTTTGGTCTTTGGAGCACTAAAGTATTTTTGAATGTTTTTCTTTTTTTTGAACTTTTATTTTGAATTTCTAGACACAAATAGCACATTGACAAAAACACGGTACTTTTCGCTTCTTAGGAAACTAGAAATGCTCCTTTTTTTACCTCATTTCTCTACCCAAGTTTAAATAGCTTCAATGAGTGTACTATGGTCTAGTATAAAACTAGGATCAAAAATCCTTGTACAGCATTTCAACGAAATACGTGAGCCGTTACTTTGCCAAATATTCAGCAATAAAAGGCAAAGGTAACGCTTTCACAATAGCCTAGGGCATGTCTTCGAATGCCAATTATGAAGCCTTATTTTTTAATAAAGATAAGATGCGCAAACGGCATATTTTTAATGCGAGTTATATTAGAAATAAGCATACGACACCTCGAAGATAGACATTAAATGCCAATACACAGGAAGGCAAAGGACGTACTGCAACCGATTAGTGATGTTTAAAGGACCGGGTCTATGGATCCGGGGCACTGATTCGCTCATGGAAGACGTATAATTATCAATTTTTTCCATCCTTTTCAGTTACAATGTAACGACTTTTTGCACTTATCGCCAGCTTGCAAAATTGATATGCCCTCCTTAATAATTGATCATTCTGGTGTCCTTTAAAGGCAGTTAAACTTAATAACAGCTGCCGAGTTGAAACACTATTTTTTAGCGTTCACCCTTTATGAACGATATTATATAGTTAGTAACCGTTATCCTAAAATTTAGTCAAAATATTAAATAGAGCTATTGATATTATTTCCCAAACGTGGCTTAGTAGCTGGTTAACAAAAAGTTAGTTGTTGAAAAAAATAATTTAGGTTCAAGTGTATACGTAATTTGTCACTAAAGCGATGACCAATAAACAATAAAACACCACTAGGATTGCATTAAAACAGTGACTTCAACATGTCCAACTTGAATTCACATTGTTTAAATGTATATAAACATAAATTGTAGTCCTTTACGCCCGACTCACATAATCAATTGTATCAGTTCATTTCGCATCAAAATAAAAGGAAATTACTACATAAGTTCAGGTCGTGTGCATAATGATGGTAAATATTTTCAAAAAGCAGTGGTCCGTTTTGAAGCAAGACGCCAACTTTCAATTTATGTAAAATGTTAGCGAACAGAGTTCTAGAACTAGGCGTTTGTTTATCTTTATTAAACGTAAATCGCGCCTTTTGCCATAATGCACAACGAATAAATACAATGACACAACAATATACGACGTAGTTGCGCAAACAGCATCGCTTTGAAACGATCATTATGAACATTCAAAAATATTTTATTATTTACAAATTTGTAGGTACCTTAAAACAACAATTTTGAGTTAGTACCGCTACTATAATCATCTCGTTAGCGATTAGCAACTGAAGAATACTAATCTGCTTTCCATCTTCCACACTGAATATGTGAAGATTAGCTAGCAGTGAGGATAAATGTTTTGAATTGAGTGTTTGTCTTAGGTAAGCATTGCTCCCAAGTGTCGATTCCTTCGATTACCACGAAACGAACTGTGTGTCTGAGGCCGGTTTTAAACCTCACCGCCTGTTCCCTAAGTTTCATGGGAAAACAGGTTGTATCATGTTGTTAATAACAAGTTACAACGAATCTATGTATTGAACAGTGAAAGTGACAGGATATATCCTGCATGTAGACCCTCTTTGGCCTACATTGCTCGAGTGAATATACAATCACAGAAACAAGTACAACTGTTACCTCATAGGTAAATCAAGCCAATACACTATATCACTTGTGCCCTTTGTACACTATATCTAGATACCGCCGCTTGCTTTTGCGATACTATAAACATGGCGCGTTTACACGACTTGAGTTCACAGGAATTTCATCATTCTTTGGAACATTTTTAGATTTATAGTCCAAAGATGTTGTGATTTCTTTTCAGTCGCGTTACTATTATTAGCTTCGAGGACAGAACACAAGTTCACTTAAATTCGAAACCTACAAGTTTGGTCGAGCAAACTCACTTGAATTAACTTCATTCTTCTTCTGTATTACCTGAATGAGGAAAAAAGCTGAATCCACAGCAGCCATCTTCAGCCGGTTGTAAACAGGCGACTGTTGCGCTGACATTGCTCTTTCGGTGTTTGAAACACGCGCCACTTGCGCCGACGATGTTTACCTATCTCACTTGGCTTGACGTCTTGTTTTGGCCTCTTTGATTCGGACAGCCAAACGAGGAATTGAATGATATGCTGATCTCGTCCAGTTCTCCGCAAACTTCACGAGTCACTTTAACGTTCGTTAATTTTCACAAAAGCAATTCATTGGTTTTATAACGTTGCGTCGAACTTTTATAACTTCCACGCACAGACGAAAATGGATTTCCGGCTCACGAAGCAAAATGTAAAAATTACGTTTTTCATTCATGCAGGTTATATATCATAAGGAAGATATTTTTGCACGATCACATACTATAGAAATTCGTCAGTAAAATAACATGCGGCTTCGTAGTTTTTGTTTTATTGTTACTTTGTCCTCCAACATAGACGGTCAGTTAAAAACTACGATAGACACTTCATGTATAAATAGTAGAAATAGATTAGTAGCAAAAATGTAGCAAAATAAGCCACGTCATGAGGGGTTACTATCCTCTGTCGTCTCCGTTTTAATTCTACACACGGGCCGGGTCCAATACTGGCGAAGTGAATTGGCACAGTTCCGCTGTTCGTTAGGGAGGAGCTTGCAAAGTTCATTGACAAAGACCATGTTTGAAGAAGTAGAGAGGTTGCCAAAACGCCACAGGGACGCTTACCTTTCCCTTAAGAAAGGGAACGAATATATCTACAGCACGAGCGAAAAGAAGGGAGAACTAGTCACGAGTTGAGTGATTGACAACGTCATGGTAGATAGATCCCGTATGTTTCTTTGTTTAGGTAGAGAGGATAACTAAAAGACTAAATAAAGTGTAGATTTTTTTTCGATAAAAACCTGTTCGCATCAAAATTAGTAGCTGTGTACGAAAAAAAAATATATATATATTTTTTAAATTATCTAGAGACACTCTTCACCACAACAGCACTTTAGCCTTCGGTCAAGTTCCAATTTAATTTTCCTTTTTTAACCGGGTCCAGTTTTTATATGTTTTTCGTCCCTTGCGCACGCTTTAGAACGTCATAGGATTTTCCTGGACATTCTATTCGAATTGGCGACGCCGCCTTGACAACAGATCCTATTATCATAAAGCTCCATTGTTCTATCGAAAATAACAGCTTCGCTGGAACTGTAAAATATGTGAGTGTATTCTACTTTTTACGCAAAAGAAACTGCTAGGGCATTATTTAACAAACATCTACCGGATTAATGGAAATAATTCTGGTTAAAGGTTAAAAACCGAACGAGCATTGTAGACAGTCTTTTGCGAATGAAGATTGACAAAATGAGAGCCCTCCAGTCCATATACGTGCTGAACCTGGCAAAGCGGTATGCCGTCAGAGTAGACATCCCAAAAATCAACTTCCTCAGAATTCACTGTGCGAGTATTTCCCACGATGTTGCTAAGAGTTGATAATCTATTAAAAGCCTTAGCTCAGAGGTAAACATGAATGTAGTAGTTCGTGCTCTCTTTCGATTACTGTAATAATAATAATGTCTGTATTCATTTTCGTAGCTTGATCTCATATCCCAACCTCATCACACACATTTACATATAATTTGTTTATTCACCCAAATGTTATATATATGTGTTGCTGGTGCTATTGCGCACAAATATAAGCTGTATAACAATACAGTAACGTTATATATATATATATATATATATATATAAATAAAACGTGCCCCACTATTAATTGCTTGGCAGCCAACGATGACTCGAAATTCTACTTAGTTTACTAATGTTGTATTTAAAACATGCATCACCTCAGATTCGTTGTATTGATAAATGAGTGAAATAGGCTTTAATTCCAGGTTTCTTATTATCCATGTCCGGATTGGGGGGCTCATGTCTGCGCTTTCCCGAGACAAAGACACACTAATTGCTAGAGACTGATTAATAGGCGCAGCAGAGTAGCTACGTCGGGACACTACTAATAGCGTTGACATATTTTGGAATGTTCTAATGACCCTGAGATCAAAATAAACCATCATAAGAGGTCCTGGCCCATAGACGTCAACTTTTTCGCTGGTCTATCTCTGCAACTAGATATTTTATGAACCCTCCTTATACTTTTTCTATTGAAGTATACCTGAACGCTATTGAGCAGTTTCCTGAAGTGTGCGTTATTGTCCGTTAAAGAAATATCCTATTCAATTGATGCGTACTGCTCCAACAGAGCCCGGTGCTTTTACTCCGCTTCATACTGGGCTCTTTTAGCAATCTCCACTTGAGCTTCAGGATTTCTCATGTACGTCCTGCATGTGGTTTGAAAGACATGCTTTTCTATGTATGTCACTAGCGACTTTGCGTTTGTTCAGCTTTTGAAAAGTAGCAGAAGCCCTGCGAATTTGGGCTTTAGTCGGAGATTAATAAACATTGTAATCGATTTGCCCTTTTCTTTTTCTAGTGACACGCCCACGAATTTATGTGAATCTGAAAGCGAGGTTATGGAGCAATTTTAAATGATACGAAAAGCAATACAAGTCAAAGACCACGTCAGATGACAAACAGTCAATTTAAGCCGTCATACAAGTATCAGACTGTAGAGGCAGAGCGCGCCTCTCGGCTTCTCATTGAAGTCAAATGAAATTGCAGAGTACAAAGTTCAAAACACTTGAGGCACACGAGTTTGCCAAGAACAACACTTTATCTTAAATACAGAAGTACAAGGTACAGGAAAAATGTTGATAGTTTTTCTAGCTAGATGGCTTTCAAATCATATACATCTCCGGTTATTTAAGCCGTGTGAAATTTTTTTAAAAAAGATGTTTCTCGCGGTAGTTGACCAGGAAGCTGATGAAATTATTGCTGTGAAAGTCAAGCAAAATCCACACGTAGGTAGCCATAGTGTCGCCAAAGAATTTAACATCCAACCGTAGAAGGCAATCAGGCCACAAAAAAAAGCTCCATCTTGAAATACTATACGAATTCACGCTAAATAATTTACTCGATTTTGTTCCCAGCAACGAAGCTCTACGGAAACGCAACGAAATCGAATCCTTCCTGATTACAAGGGATAGAAAGCGGATCATATTCGACAATTACATACAACTGAAAAAAATGTACTCTCTAATCTGTGGCGAAGCCCAGATTGACTCAAAAAAAGATCATGCTGCGTGTTTAATGGGATTCGAAAGAAGTCGTGCATTACGAGTTGCTGTCGCCTGCCAAAGCAATCGATTTAACTTTCTCTTAACAGTTCACAAGACTACAACAAGTTGTTAGAAATAAAACGACTAGAACTAGTTGACAAATAACGCGTGGCCTTTCATCGTGAGAACGCTAGACGACTTACATCTTTAACCGCTCAACAGAGAAGAATTAAAAGCAAAATTGCAATTCGTTGTTATACCACGGGTCTTCACCATTCGACATTTGTTTCGCTCTTTGAAGAAATTCATAATAATGTTGATGAAAGCATGGCAGAATCACTTGTCATAATTTTTCACCCAGAAACCGCAGAATTTCCACAGTGATCGTATTATGGTGTTACCAGAAAGATAGCAGAAGGTCATCGATAAAAATAGCGCGTATTTGAAAATGTTTTTAAATGTAAAAGCATTTATTTTAACTTTGTCTTTAATAACAACGCAAATTTTAGTTGCGTTTAACAAGGACATCAATTTTTATTTTCCCTATGTACAATCGGTTCACTACCGGAACCTTGGCCTTGTCCTATATATTCAAGAAACAATTTGCCACTCAACTGTCAGAAGCATCAGCGGACCTTAACGTCGTTTATTCGTTATGCTTCGTTTAACAGTATTTCCCTAAACTGTGTAATGTAGATCACATGATCGCATCAACAGAACCGTAGCTTTTGGGCGTATTGTTCGAGGTACCATTTTTATTTTCACTAGCATTTGTTTTAGAGAATCTTCTGCAGCTTAGAAAATGATAAGTAGTGCAGAATGAATACAATACTGTATTTTTATCGGGACATTAGATATACAGCTTAACATAGAATAGATTACCAGCAAACAAAAAGGAATAAAATCAATCTCAAACATTTCTTGAGACCTACGATTCTCTGTGCATTACCACAGATTTGGTCAACGTGGCAACGAGTTGTCCGTTCTGCATCGAAATCTACAAGGGCATCAACATTGGTATTAACTCTTTCGTATGCTCCGTTCTTTGCAAAACCTACTTACCCTTTACCTATAATGCCTGAAACACGCGTACCCAACACCAACAACCGCATAGGACGCGACAAGTCACAACTGTCTTTTCCTTACAATTAATGATCATATAAAATAACAAAAAATAAGGGCCCACAATATAGCCGCGCGCGCATTCCATTTCTTCTTCATTGTCGTTGAACTTGAATATGCGCTGCCTTCAGAGCAAATAAACAAAGGCAAGATCTGCCTGCACCTTAATGCCATTTCAAAATGAAACATCGTGTGTTTTAGATTCGACACGAAAAAAAAAACTACGAAAAATCAACGCTTATCTTATAGACATGTTTGAGAAATGTGTGTTTAAAATAAATTTAGACATTTTTGTCCGCACAAAATGATCGTGAATGTAAAAACTCGTGTTAATGAAGACATAATTTCTGTGTACATGTCGCTTGAACAGGCAGCCGATGCTAGGGCGACGAAAGGAATTAGCAGCTGAATTCAGTTAGGTGTGGCTTGGACCTCCACCCCCACCCAACTGTTGTATGGCCTTTTTTGAGTCACAAGACGGACCCTTTCGAGCGTATTCTCGCCACGCATAATCTAATGGGTCTTTGAGCATCAGCTCAAGGTCGGGTGGCATTTTGCCATTATCGATCTCCTGGAACAACGACACATACTGGAACAAAAGAGAGGTCCCATTTGAAAAAAATGTTCACGTCACTGTTGAAACAAAAAACACTTTTATCAATGCTACTTCTAGCTAAAACAAAAACTCATATTTCAAATTGATACGGTTTTTTCTGATTTACGCGTTTTATAATGATTGTGCGAGGCTTTTTTAGGAATCTGCCTAGGTTTTTCTTGGCACGCGCTGGGAAGACGCAGCAGCGTACAGAAACAAACTATGCTAATCTGTATTAGGTAGGTTAAAAAACTAACAAATTTACTTTGTTGTAGTCGCACAATAACATTTTAAACTGAAAAAACTTCACCTATAAAAACAGGTACAGTGCTAATTAAACGTACTCTATGAAAACACGTCATGAAGTATTAGAATCTTCTTATACTCTGGTTATGTATTATTTACATGGCAGCTAGAAGGTTTTATGTTCTACAAAGGAATACCGACAAAAAAGCTGAATTATCCTGGCTGCATAAAAATTGTCCTAAGAATTTCCCTAGGCTTTTATGCAAGTAACTCAATTACTAGCGTTATAATTCATGTGATTTATAGAGTCATTTAGGTCTAGAATTATGCCTTGTACAATACACCCTTTTGATTGAATATTCTATAAATCGCTTAACTTTTCTGATCTTGTATTTGATGTGGTCATTTAAAGATGTATGTTACAATTATGGATTAGTCTTATACTCGCTAAAAACGAACCGATATCTTATGCTATCATAAAATAAGCATTATCCCTCTATCAAACTGAAAATCCTTTGGAATAAAGGAATAAAATGTGCCCTTCTGAATTACAATACAAGCTATGTAAGCAGCAATGAAATTACAATTTTGAACGAATGCAGTATCTGAATGTTCTATGCTTGAACTAACCCGACTAAACTCTTCTCGAAGTGCAAGGACTGCCTTTTCCCGATGACTAACGAGTTCCTCGAGGTATTGATACCGTAATTTTTTACGGGCCCGGCATTCTCGTGCACTCTGTCGACTTCTTTCAAGACGAACCTGTAGATATACGACCACCCAATCGCAGAAAAGCAACCTTTAGAAACACTAATGTGACACAGTCGCTTAAACACAACATAAAAGGACATCATAAGATATTGCACGCTCAAGTCTATAATAACGAACATTCTATCTATTTCAAAGAGATTCTCAACAAACACCGAGTTTCCTTTCGAAATTCATATGAAAAATGATAAAATCATGAGAACACTATCAAAGGGTAGAAAAAATCGGTCAAAAACTAACGAAATGGAACCGCACGAAAAATACTCTATGCTCGTTATACTCGTCCAAGCAAGCGAGGCGTTGATCAATGTAAACTAAAACATTTAATAGTTTAGGGTTAGCGGCTCTAAAACATCAAAATTTTTATCAAAAATTGGTTTTGTGCTATTTACATAGCAGCTAGAAGGCTGGATTTGTTTCGAAAGGAAGTTGATGAGAAAATTGTGTCCAAACCACACGAGTCGCTATAGTTTTTAACTAGGGATGGTATATACCAACACAAAACCGAAAATCCAACTACTACAAAATCCATCAACTACGACCGCGTAATTATTTTTGTAATTAATTTTGCCGAACATACAGCTCATACGAAGACTCTACCCATTTATAAATTTATTATGACTGATAAGGTATTAACAAATTTGAATAGATATATCTAGTCAATCTGATCGTAAATTTCTTTTGTTTATACATATTTGTATAACTTTGGGTAGTCCTCAAGAGCAAAATCATCACTGCGAAAAGCACAGCCACATCTACGGGATAAATATGTATATTTTAAAGATGCCCGTTTCTATACTACGGTCATATTAAAAGCTAATTCAGAGTGAGGCTCGCGAAAAAAAACCTGAAGTTCGTTTAACAACAACTAACTAACAAAATTATTTAGTTCAGTATTTGAAATGCACAATCCCAGCTTTACTTGTTACCAGGAATCAAGGTTTTGAATAGAATCTTGGATAGCTGTATAATTTGCATCTTGTTTGTTTTTTACATCAACCATACCAAATATAGTGCCTTGCATAAATAAGACCAACATGGTTTCACTCATCTGCGCATTGAGTGCATGAAGCATGAAACCAAGCAGAAAGCAGTCGATACTATACGACATTAAACGTTTCTCCTATTGCCATATATGCATCTGTGTACGCTAAGTATCCCTTTTATTCGAACATTACTATCATACTTCGACAAATTCCACTTGTATTGAATTTGATATGGACTTGTGAAAGCTTCTAAGAGTTGAAGCAATGACATTTAAACAGTAAGACTGAATACAGCGAGGGCTTCCTGAGAGCAGGCGGCTGGACAAGACGAGCTGAGTGAATCACGAGGACCTGGCTTGACTTGACGGCCACGAGAACCGCTTGATGGAAAAACCGCACACAAAGAATCTTCTAATTAGACAAGAATATACGTTGTCGGTTGTACTTTTGCTTAATTACGAAATCGAAATCTATTCCGTATTCTTTCGATGCGATGGAGCTCAACACGTCAACTGCGTCCTTTTTGATATATGCCAGGTTTATATACATGAAGTATGTATGCGGAGACAGGTTTTTTCCAAAAATACTTCAGTAGAATTAGAGGCGACCTCTACTTCCGTCAGCATCGATAGCATGGAGAGGAACGAACTCAACATGAACTAGCTAACGTTATATACGATTTCCTATCGTCATAAGCCAGTAACCAAAGACGTTTAGGTAGTCCCGAGCACACGTGCGGTGATTAAATTGTTTCCATCAAAGCAGTAGGAATGAAAAGCAACAAAGCAAAGCACGAATGAGACGCTTCAGCGGGTACTCTAAACGTCCGCTGATACTTTTCCTCATTCAAACTGCTCAGCCGTAAGTGCCTTGAAAGAATAGTAAAAAAAAAATCTTTGACACTAATTGTAGGCTAAGAGGTTGAATCAATGATGTCTCCGGGGTTTTCTGTCGCGAATATCATCATCACCATCAACAAAATAAATAGCAGGCAGTATCGATTTTTCCCCTTTTAATTTGCCATTGAGTAACGGGATTATTCAGCAAGCAGTTTAGTCCCTTACGAGATGCTTCTGTCGCCACTGTTATCTCAATATTATTCACGATATGATTGTTCCAATAGACGTGGGTTGAATTGAGTTTCATCGTTTCATCGATTGGGTTTTTATTCCTCTTCAATCAAGTTTCATCAGTCAGAGAGTAAATTTCAAGTTGTTCGTTCTTCGACTGTTGATACACGACGTTCAACTCTCGAGATCTTGATCCATGACTGGGGGCTACCATGGACTCCACTTACGTAGGGAGCTGGCGCGATGCCTGCCTGCTGTTGGGGTGATTCTGTGCTTGCTGTGCTGTCCGGAGAACCCAGTGAACTGGCCATGTCTGGATTGGCCATGTGGGTCAGTGTGGTGTCTTCTAAACGGCCCCCGAGGCGTACCTTCATTTCGGCACCCTTGCCGGGCGCTGAGCAGTGCATCCATGATGCTGGCAGGGACGTCGATAGCGGTACAACCGATCCAGCGCTCCCTTTTCGAGTGTTACGCCGTGTACGCTTCTGAGCACCAGGACTGAAGTCCAGATCACGTTCATCATCCTGAAAGTGAGAAGGACAATGCAGAAAAGCGAAAGGCATAGAAAAACACGAATAATACGATTGGTAAAAAATAAGTTAAAAATTGTTGCACGTTTCGTTACTTAATAAAACTACAGTACCATCTTTTTTTAACAATGACACAACCAAACATTCGGGTAGTACCGAAATCAAATAGCCTTAACCATTACGCCTATTTGATATTAATAATGAAATGCTGCAGCTTTGCTTGCCACACTCTCATAAGGTGTAAACCGGACATCCACATCCGCATTGTAAAAACAAAAAAAGTTTTTCCGAACATGGGGTTCTTAGGACTGAGTTTTTCTGCAAGGCGAAACTTACTAATTAAAATTGATCGAAATCTTGCAGTTTCCGAGACTACCTGGACAAACGTAAATATGTCTATACATCCAAGGTGTCTGAAAAAACGTGTACACTTTTATTCATTTCGATCGTCCTTTGTTGACGGTACTGTAACTAATGCCATTTACTTATGTTTATTGCAAAAATTTCTTTTATCACGCATTCTTCAGGAAACTATTATTAAAAACTGCAAATCTTATTTCCAACAACGCGATAGCTTATACATTTTTCTTGAAAATTCTCTTCTGAACCCATGGTTTTGACGTAAATATTTCATAGGCTGCCCTGCTTGTGTCTTAGACCTGATGCCAATGGACCTTTTTTGTAGATATAACAAACTCTGCACCATAAAACCGGGGACACTGAGAGATTTAAAAGCTGGAGTTTAGCAAGAATGCGTCACCACATCAAATTAAATTTTTGTTGAAGATTATAAACGAATAGCCCGCCGTTATCAGCAGCATATTGACCAAAACGATAAGGCCTTCGCAGTACGAGGAAAAGTTATACATTTAATAAATATTACTTCGTAATATAATTTAAATATCGTAATCTAAATATGAATGATATGAAGAGAAAACTGAATGTATTATTATTCAAGCTATGTTTAAATTTTTATGGACTATCTAGACGAAAGATTTCCTGAAATTTCGTTGCAAGTGTCA
Source organism: Varroa jacobsoni (assembly GCF_002532875.2). Taxonomy (NCBI): domain Eukaryota; kingdom Metazoa; phylum Arthropoda; class Arachnida; order Mesostigmata; family Varroidae; genus Varroa; species Varroa jacobsoni. The sequence goes on from NW_019214576.1 coordinate 70,564, forward strand.
AGAAAAGTCGCGCTTTTTGGTATCTAATATATATATTTATATATATATTATATATTATATATCCTGAATATAATGTACCCATATTGTCTGACGCTTTCTTTCATAAAGGTGACAGAATCTTAACTGCCATTAACGGAAGCTCTGCAACTGGGGTTTTGGTTGCGCTTACCAATAATTACTATTGCCGCATTGCGTCAAAATTTTACTTTCTTTAGTTTTTATATGATACACGCCGCAATAGAAAAAGGAAAAAGAAAAATGAGGGCAAACGTTTTTTTCCGTGCCGTTTGAAAGGGTAGTCTTCATAGCACACAGATAAAGAAACTAAGAAGTAAAGACCACCTATAATAGCGCGTGTGCATTCTTCGCACCGAAAGTCTATACCATTCCGCACGCTGAACGGTACAGCATGTTATGATGACATTTGGACATACTAGCATGCTCACCTTATGTGACTTATGTAGAAATGTATTATTTGGGCTCCTTTTGCTGTGAGTTCAATTTTCATGGTTGACTCAAAGCTAGTTATCACTAGCTGAACTAGGTACACCCGCATAAAGTGCGATTGTGAGCCAATTCTGCTACTGTCAGCTCGGGTGAACGCTATGTATGACAACCTACAAATGCATTAGTGGTGATCTAGAATTGGTGTTCGTTCTTTAACCCTCGTGACATTCACGACCCACGCCCAAAAGCTAATATTGCATCCACCAGTAACTGCCATCGATGAATAAGCTGCTCAGAATAAGAACTCCCAGACCCCGCCAACAAGATCAGCCTCAACGCTAATTGTTTTGATCGGGCCTTGTCAAGAAGTCTAACCTGCATGGCATAGTCATCGAGCGTGACAAACAAATCTTCTTTCGATTGGATCTCCATCATGTCGCCTCACAAAGACGCAAAAGTCTTCGCGCTGATTCAATCACACTTGTCTTTCTACCCGCACTAAGCTTACACAGATGGAACAACCGCAAGCTTGTTGACGACACAATATCGACTAGTAGCAAATCATTTCATCGTATGATGCCCTCAGCATTCTTACGATTGCACAACACAAATCGAGAAACTCCGATGCACCACTGTTGCGTATTTTCTGTGGAAAACGCTCCTGCTTTATTTTTATTCTGCCTGATGCCCTATCATGTCCGCAAAACAATCGTGCAAACAACTGCGCAGTAGACGACGAGACCTGCTGTTGTTTACCCCAGGCAGCAGCCACACCACGTAAATGTTCACAGCTGTTGTGATCGCCTGTGCTCACTTATTGGGTTTATTCGGGCCCAGTAAGCCAAAGCTCTTTCTCATTCTGTTGTTTCATGATGATGTACATGGTTCGTCTGACTATCATGGCTTCGTAATCGCGTGTAACACGGCTCTCTCCCTAAAGCTACCTACCCCGCACTTTTAGGAACGCTGCGGAAGCGCCTTTTTAAGTTTTCAAATTATTTGAGAAAATAGCGCCATTTTTTTTTTCAATGGCAAGTGGTGTTTGGCGAAAAATTGAGTAGACTGGTAAATTGTGCGGATTATTTCTTTGTAGTGGATCATAAATGATTAATAAACGTAAAAATGATATCAATGATTCCAAAACAATACAGCTTCCTAACTCTATAATTTTATATATAGGCTAAGTTACTATGAAGTAAGATTAGTGGTTTGCTTTGGTCTGATTTATCTTATGAGGTTTCTATTTTAATTTCTTTAGTATTTTTAAAACTGTCTCGAACAAGTCAAATTCAAGGGATTCATGTCAAGTATTCGTTTTAAAGGACTATATCGTTAACATTTAATGTTCATTCAATAGGCAAATGCAAGTCGGTATGCTAGTTTGTATAATAACTGACCACGAATGATGAACACTGATATCAGTTCTTGCTTGATCAAGCAGAGCAGTAAATTCAAATTGATACTCTGGTATAGATGGCACTAGCCGTCATATAATTCCAACTCCTCCCCTGTGGCAAGAAGTTCTAGCAAGAATATCAACGATCGGTTCCGCCAAAAGAACTACGACAATACCAAGAAGACGTGACAGTATCGAGGCTGTTACCTGATCAAAATGAGGGACTGAAAGTAAAGGATTGAAAAGTAAAAAAGTTACGTCCCGTTCGCCCTGAATTCTATCTCAAAATAGAGAACGTCAAGATATTTTAACGTAGGTAAACTGAACTGGCCGAGAGATATGAATAAAAACTGATTATTGTCAACTTGACACTAAACACTTTACAGTTTTTTTTTATTTTGTAATGCAACATACCGTACGACAGTAATTATAAGAAAAAAAAACTGAATAGCTAAGTTAGAGACTTATCACGTCTCGTATTCAGACGTATGCAAAAAACAAAAGAAAATTAATACTAAATAAAACAGGCTTGAGCAATAGTTATATCTATGATGTTAGCGCCAGCATTTTATGCTCGAGAGACGCCATGACTCTAAAACAATACATGCATACCTTCGACTTTTTACAACAATTAGCAGCTGAACTAAACCTTAACGGGATACTTTTCTTTTCTATTTATGAAATGATCGATATATCTTGATCAATTCAGTCAATGCAGACAAGATATACAAAGCAAGGTGATTACTCTAGATTAATAAACTCATAACCATCTTATGACGACCGTTTTGGCTGATCTCCGACCCCAACCTAAAAAAGATCCTCAATTAACAAATTATTAACGAGCCGGATGTATGACTTCGCGTAAATGAACCGGAAACCAGTCTATCGTGGACTTTATTTTGATAATCAACGTCTAGTTCCATTTCGAGGTAGGAGTTATTACAGAGGTCAATTATAACACTTGTATTACTTTTAAAATACAAAAACCTTTGTTTGGCCTCTTTATCTTCAGTCATATTTACAATGTTAATTTGCACACCGTAAGATAATCTAAAATACTGCATAATCAATAATTTTTGCATCGGACAATGACTTCAAAAAATAGATTCTTCAAGATATTTTCAAACCTTAAATCAAATGCATGCACTCCAGATAACGCTCAAAGTTCAGAAGATCGCTGTTTATACGGCAGTAATGGCCTTGAAGATCTCAAAGGGTACGTTCATCGTCTGATCGTCAAGAAGAACTATGTCAAAATGCTCTAGGAAACTGGATAATCGATCCTCGATTTTGCTGTTCAAAAAACCAATTCTTAGCACTGTGCTATAACTGCTGGAACCCCCGTGAATATCGTTGAATTGAACTTCGTTGGGGCATCCATTTGACGGCCCCTGAACAATGAATGGTGCTCGGTCGATCATATGAGCGTCGCCCAGGTTGTCTCCAAGCAAAATGACGTTTCTCCGTAATTGTACCTGCATTTGAATCATTTACAGACATTTTCACTGTATATATTAGTGGTCATGAGCATGCATAGTAACCGAACTATACATGCAGGCCTTACGGACTGCTCTGAAATGTAGGACAATACGAATTAAAACTACTTTATTAATGAAAATTACCTGCTCCTACTCTAAAGCCATTTCACTTGAGATAACCGAATAACTGGCCCAGGAACATGTTATTTGCATCGAGTTTACTCAATGCAGTTCTCTCGATACAGCAGCGATTTTGTCTATTTCAAATAAGATTGATCAGAACGGATTTGGTCCTCTTACTAGTCTTCGAAATGCTTGACATCGAAAAATTTCTTTTAAACCAAAAAACTTCAGACGTGTCTTTATAGCAATACGTTTAGTAATCCATGTATATTTTCGCACGATCGTCACCCACTGAAACTGGAAACAAGTAAATTTAATACTTTACCTCCTTCCTAGAAAAATACTCCTTTGCAATAGGGTGTTCCGCGTTTTTGTTGTACGTATGTACTAATTGCTCCGGCGCTTGTGCTTTCGTTCCGTTCGCCGTGTCGGTGAACTTGAAATAGTTGGAAATAACTTTCACATTTGATAACAGAACTTGATTATGTGTCAGTGTATACGAGACAATCTCGCCTATGCCGGCGCTAAACACCAGACACGGTATATCGTTTGCCTCTAATAGTTTCAGCATATCAGGCGTTCGACACCGCAGCAAGATCTCACCCCGTCGAGCAATATCCCGCAAGTGTTCATCCTGGATTCCTGCCTTCACGAGGGTGGCATAGCTGTCGGTCCACCTATAAAGAAAATGCACCATGAGTAAGAGTTCGTTGCAAGGAGTCCTAGAGTTAACTTTATTTATGCCGTATAAAATGAACTATAATGAATGGTACAAGTTAGTTAAGGGAGATAAGCGAGATGCATTTAATAGAATGACAATAGCCAACCAATGGGTGTCACTTTTATTCTTGCGGGATAGCTGTCTGAGAAACATTTTTTCCATCCATTCAAAGTGTTGTTTTACCTAAATTCATCATCGAAGTAACTCCATATTTCAAAGAGTATATGGTTTGACGCTATGTCAACAACTGTCAGCGAATATTTACCATTTGACCATGTGCGGAAACTTCTCCTCGCGAGTCAGACTCGGATCCACCTCGATCGCGACATATTTTTCGTTCATTAGGCGGTAAGCCTCAAGTGCTTCCGCTGACAAGATCTTTCATGAAGGGTTATGAAGAGACAAAGCAAACATAGAAGGGTGTGAGATGTTATTTGTTTCTTCAAATGAACAAAAATATTATAAAAAATACATTACATTTTCGTTTATGATTCCGCTCAGAATATCGATATTTTTTGTATTTAGTTCTACTGGTTACCTTTGCGGTGTATGTCGAAACGCACACGAATGCTGTACAACTTCCAAGCTGCAACTGAACAGTTACATAATAAGCCTTACCGAAATTACCCGAGGATCATTTTCGACGACACAAAACGAACTTTTGATTGTCCGGCCTTCAAAGTGTGATCGTGACAAAGTACCGTCAAAGTCGCTGACCACTTGAAGAAGCGATGGGCCTAACCATGCCGAAAACGTCGCATAAGTGAGTAATAAATTTAGATGCATGAACAAAATTGTACAGAAACTTTGTCATGTCCAAATAATCCAATGCCAAAAAGAGATGCATACCTACATATACTGACCGTCAGAAATTAATTTTTGAATTTTCTTTTTAACCAAGTCGGCACGTTTTGTTTGAACCTTCGGGTTTGAGGTCCAAGAATCCATTGTTGCACGATGCCCAGAATCGTTTAGAAGACCCTGCAGTACAAAGTTAAATCGGAAAAACGATTTATCAATATTGAATGGCCAGTCAAGGGCACGATAAAGTCCTTTGTCGATTAATTTATGCAACTAAGTAGCATTAGTTCGTAGTCTAGTCGGTCATTTAGTTTTTGTAGTTTGCTGGGCCTTACTGCCCAAAACACACAAGCTAACTAAGCAATAATTTGTTAATAATCGAGTTGAATACTCCAAAAATACACCAGTCACAAAGAAAAAGACTGCTAAAGTAATTCGATATAAATCACTGTCATGATTAAGGATGGAGATTTTTTATTACTGGGATATAAAGAAGGTTCATGCGAGATTCTTACGGAAGTTTTCTAAATAGGTTGTCTATATATAATAAGATACTTCCATGATAATTTTTATGATACTCTGCGTACGAATTCGCTCGACAAAGGAATACTTGGGACTAACTGGGTTATCTACAGAGAACTATAGCGAAGTTTCCTTATAAACTTTGTAAACTACTGTGGAGGAATAACAACAGATCCAGCCAAATATTATTTCTGTGCTACCGTCTTTCGATTCGCCTTTTACACAAGTTGAATTCTATCATTAGTGTTAGTCATATCATGTATCGTGTCATATTTACGTGGTGAAGGTGTTGAAAAATTTTGATTATTAAATGTACTTGTATTTCGATGGATCAGGGATTTATATGCGGTAGCATATATGTAGAGATGCGTTGTACCGCCGCAACTCTAGGAACTGACTTTTTTTTATACATTACAAAGATATAGCTTACGCTTTTTATGGCTCTTTATGGCTTTTATGGCTAACTTCAACTCGCACCTTAATGTTTTTCAAGATATTATTCGGTATTTTATTATCCATAATGTGTGTGTATTCCAAAATATTTTCATTGACTGGTGGAATTACATTAACGTCAATGTGTTAATGACTAAGTTAATCTGGGTTGTTGCGCGCCATTATATGCTAGCAAGTCTCGCGAAGTTATCACTTTTTAAATAAAGTTGTCTCTATCACATGGAGTGCTACACTGAGCTCTGATTTTACTGGGTTCGTTACTGTATTATTAGTGTTGCCGCAGAAATGTTTCTAATGTTTTATTACATTAGCCAATAATCGATATAAACGATCGAAAGACGAACATTCACGTGATTCAGAATTGAAGTATCAAACCGTAATTTCACTTTATGTCAAATCACTAAAACCCAAAAAAATCATAGACACAGCAGATAACGAATGTGTAGCAGGTGTTCTCAGCCAGATAATGCCGCTTGAGGTTCGACTTTCTCAAATCGTATTGTACTTCTCTGTCAGTATCCGTTCATGATATTCAAGACGTTCACCTTTAGCATCCTGGGTCGATATACACTCTTTGAATAGCTGCAGATTTACTATTTATATATTCCCGAAAGGAAAAATGTCTGGAGTTTCACCATGACACTCTGCGCTATTAGTATATTTAGCGGGTTATATTTAGCATTCCTGAGCGGGTTCGCAATGTACTGCAGACGAAAAAAGCAGACCGTTCTAACTTGTAAACAGACGTAGGCGAAGCAACGTAAACAAATGTTCGTCTTGGCGGTTCGAAAATCGAACGGTTACTGGCGCCCTGGTCGAATACTGGATTTAAATGAAAATTTAGTGTTCGAATTTTCTCGTTTTGTGTTTCGGTGCAAGTTTTGCGTGGTGCGTGTCCCTGTCCGGCGTTTTCTTATTTCTTGTCAGTAAATCGACGCTGCATTATTTTGTGTTGTTGGTCTGCGTCGCTAGCAGAGTCCGCTGGAAGGTGGTGTTAGAAGGTTAACAGCCATCCGGATGGTTCCAAAAACGAGATGCACATAACAAAGATTATACTCGATGGTTTTAAGTCGTACGCGACGAAGACGGAGATCACGGACTTTGATTCGTCGTTCAACGCCATTACAGGACTGAATGGCTCGGGAAAATCTAATATCCTGGATTCGATCTGCTTCGTTTTAGGTAAGGAAAACAGATTTAGGCACTGGTTGAAACGGTCGTTGCCCACCTAAATAAATTATGTAGTTTGTACGCTGTTGATTCAACTAACAAATATTGCATTGCTTGCTGTAATTAAGCAAATAATAATATAATGGGACCATCTTAAGTCTTATATAAATGTAGATAGAGTGACCTTAAGTTTACCTATCTTTCTCAGCCAACGACGAAATCCAAACCAGTTCGTCGAAAAAAAAATAGGATGTTCCATTGTATAACTGCATATATATATAGACGATACTATTGTACTGCTAGGTAAATGAAAAGCTTTTTTTTTATGTATGCTGTATGCAATGGAGGTCAAGAGGTATTAGAAATCGATAATCATGAGTAAAAGACTTGGTGAAGTAACTGTGCACTATTTTAGCTGTTTAGTTGTATTTCCACGACTCTCATTGCTTGGCATGATTTCGTCATCGCATAAAGGTTTCGATGATTCACTGTATTGCCAATATAACAGAGGAAAACATAGGTTATTCATACAACCTATGTTCTCCTCTGTCAGATTAATATTACAGCTCTATCTGCCAAATGAGAGCCCTACAGCCACTGGCAAAGCATTGCGGACTGTTATGGACTATTTGGACAGGGCAACATGAAAATATCATACTTCAAGTTGCACCATATTTATGCCGTCTCTATAACAGACATTCGTATTTATTCCATTTTTGCGTTGTCTTGCCTGTCTTTTGCTGGATCTAATTGTTCTTCGCTTTCTTAACGATTGTGTATCATGACCCAGGCATCACGAATTTGTCACATGTACGCGCCAATAACCTTCAAGAGCTGATCTACAAAAATGGTCAGGCGGGAATCGAGAAGGCAACCGTATCCATCGTCTTCGACAATAGCGATAAGTCCCAGAGTCCCGTCGGCTATGATACGTGCAACGAGATTACGATCACTCGGCAGGTCTATAAGCAGCAGGGCAAGAACAGGTGCGATTATCGAGATGTACCGAACTACTTTTGTGGACTGTTATCAGATATTTTCCGTCATACGTAATTTTTCTTAGTATTGTTTCTAGTAAACTGACAGGAGTATGCGGATATATGTTACTTTGACTAGATACAACCTTAGTTCCATGACCGTACTTAGCAGTTTTGAAAGAAAATCTAAATATAGAAATAATTTCTATTGCTGACAGATCGTGTTATTTTTTAATATATCAATAGGTACTTGATTAATGGAACCGTGGTGCCAGCTAATAAAGTTAAGGATCTTTTTGGATCAGTGTCGCTGAACGTTAATAATCCGCATTTTCTCATAATGCAAGGTGAGTTTGAGCTCAACCTAGATCAACCTAGCGTTTTGTATTTAAAGAGCAAAGTAGCGGAACATTAAGCACAGTAATTAAGATACACAAGCGTGTCCAGAAACAAAAAGATATGCAGTTTATAGATTGCTCGATATGAGTCAGTCTATTATTATTATTATCATTATTCTATGTAAAATGTGTAGTATTCTGAAATTGTTGACTTCTTTACTATTATCTATTCTATAGCATTTCAAAATGTTAATTTTATGTATAGGAAGTTAAGGTAGCCTCAATAGTTCTGTGTATTTTTTTTTACCTGAAATTAGTATACTTACGTAAATGCACTGTATTTGTGATGGTTGAATGTTATAGGCCGAGTGACAAAAGTGTTAAACATGAAACCGCCAGAAATCCTGGCCATGTTGGAAGAGGCTACCGGAACCCGCATGTATGAGGACAAAAAACGAGAAACGCGGCGAACGATAGAAAAAAAGGATAGTAAACTCATGCAGACACAGCAGGTGTTGCAGGAAGATCTTGAGCCACAGATGACGAAGGTAGATGTCCAATTAGGTATTAGAAGTAGTATACCTATCACTTTTTTTTAGATAAAACGTAAACGAATGGATGTTTGCGAATGTTTGACCAGATTTTAGGATTCAGGCCTGAGCCGGGTGCCTAAGGTAAATCAATGATCACCAGTGCTTATTTGGAGCAATGTGCTATAATTCTGAAATTTAGGAAGTTAAAAAGTGAGACCTATAATAATTACCGATTTTCGATGCAGATGAGCTGTTTTAACTGCAGGCCTTTTTTTAAGAGACGTTTAAGTAGCGATTTATGTGATGAGCTGTAACTGCAGGACAGCAAAATCAGTCCATACAGAAAAATACTAACCCACTAGTAAGGAAGTCGGAGGTGCACGTGAGGTTGTCTAGGTTCAAAACCGCGTTTAGACACATTTCATGTCGGGAGGGACTTCTAGCCATTTGAGGCAGTGCTTAACTAAGGCAATAGAACCAGACGTAAAACTCATAAGGTAAGATACCACATAATTTGTGTAATAGTAAAAAAAAGTTATAAACTACTAACGTGCTTAGTTTTGGTTCGTTTGCTCTTAGCTTGCAGAGGACCGGCAAGCATTTGCTCGTTACAACACGATTTGTCGCCAGCTAGAACAGCTACAAAAAGTGCACACGGCATGGCAATTTCTCTGTGCCGAGGAAGGCGAGCGGCGTTTGGCTAACGAAGTTGAGCAGTTGGTAAAGACTGTAGAAGAAAATTTAGCCAAAATTGAGGAACTTAAAGAACAAATTCTACAAGCGAAGGAGGAACTTAAAGAGCTTGAGAAGGATAAAGATCAACAAAGTGGCAATAAGCTTCAGGTGAGAGCAGATTCTGCGTGCTAAAAAATGTCTGTTAAAGTCAAAACTCTAATCAATCAGTGCAAGAAGAACTAACGCAACTGAATCACTTCCACGGAAAGGCTAATTCAAAACTGGAACGTAATGAAGACAAATGAGTCGGATCTTAATTGATTCAACGATACTGCCGCTGTAATATAGCAGTATAATGGTGGTAGCCTGCTCTAATATAGCAGTATAATAGTGGTAACGCATTTTCTTTGCGTAGGGAACTGTGAGTTGGCCTGGGTGCGAAACAAAGCATAGGTACACTTCGTTTCGAGTTGATGAGTATAATTAAATTAATAGGTGGTTTAACGATACGTCATGTACGTGTTTGTGTATTGTATAATTTTTCTTAGGGTCTAGAAGAAGAGTTAAAGAAACGTGAGTTGGAGCAAGCCAAAGGCGAATCGGATGTTAAACATTTAAACGAGCAGGTAAATCGTGAACGAAAGTCACTGAAGGAGGCAAGCAAGAACATCCTGGAGGCTGAATCCCAGATTGCGAAAAAACATGCTGATATTGAAGGACTTAAAGCAGCTTCGGGGACCCTGCTTGAGGACAAGAATCAAGCCGAAAAGGAACTGGATTTAGCAAAGAAAAACCTAGAAGCGCTTGCTATGGGTACGCCGCTATATACAGTTCAAGTTTGTGTGTCCCATTCAAGCTTATTGACTTAAGTGTGATCTATTGAATTACTATATTTAGAACTTGTTATATTAAGTGTTAAATAACCTACTAGTTTTCTCCAAATGATACTTAACCTACATTATTCTACCTCTTAGTCTAGATGATTAAGCTTTCAACTACATGAAATCGCTCGTCCCCAAAAAGCAAGTTCAGCAATACGACTACAACTATTTGAGTTTATCTCTCAACTTGTTTTTGCATCTTTCAAGACAACTACGGACGCTTTCATTAGGTGAAAGGGCTATCGTTGGGTAAAATAGGCTTTCCTTTGTTTTTTTTACATTTCAAACATTACGGTAATTTTCTGGTCGTTCGATGCCGCCCTTTATAATGAAACTGAAAGTATAATTCATGTTGCCTTTATATAAATATCCTTATGCGTGGCTTGTTTGTTTTGAGGTATGACAACCAACGAGGATGGAGTAGCGACAACTGTTACGGAACAACTTCGACAGGCGGAAGTCGAATCTGCTATTTGCACTGATGAAATGCAGCAGGCAAAAAACGCAATCCGACACATAGAGCCAGCCTACAAGATAAAGGCCAAACAACTAGCCGAGACTGAAAATTTCTTCCAGAAGGAAAATGCCGAAATGCAGGTATCTAATTTTGATTAAAAAAGAAATCATGTCGTACAGAGATTATAAATGAAGCACAAAATTTATGCTTATGCTTAAAAATGTCCTATTGTTATTATTATTATTATTACTAGTGCAGTCAGACAGTAAAGTTGTGACGTATCAACTCAATGTGAAGGTTGGCATGCGATTCAGCAAAAATACTGTTTAATTTAGCTTCAAATTTAACGAAACTGTTTTTAATGTTGTTAAATAAAAACATTATCTAACGAGTTCTTGCATTGTTTTATTTTCGCCACATTTTACAGAACAGAGAATTGGCCGTAAAACAACTGCAGGAGCAGCTGGCATTACTTGGGTACGATGCGGAGCTTGTTGAGGAACTTGACTGTAAGAAACAAGAACTGGTCCCTAAGCTTCGAAAGCTCAAAGCTGAGGTAGACAACTTCGATGCAGTTAATCAGCATCTGGTTTTCAATTATCGTGACCCATACCACGGGTTTGATCGTTCTAAGGTGATAGGTCCAGTCTGCCAGTTATTCCAGCTGAAAGACCGAAAATGGGCTCGTGCCGTCGAAGCAGCAGCCGGTGGCAAACTGTTTCAGGTGATCGTTGACAATGACAAAACAGCAAAACAGCTCTTAAAGAATGGCCAACTTCAGCGACGAGTCACAATCATTCCACTGAACAAAATTCGGGGTTCTGAAGTTGATCAGAGTCGACTCCAAGCTGCCCAAAATGTTGGTGGACACAATAACGTGTTCCGGGCGCTCGATCTAATCACATTTGATCATCGACTCGAGGAAACGATGAAATACGTTTTTGGCCGTACATTGATTGCAGCATCACTCGATATCGCTGAACGGGTCGCTTACGACAGGTCAGTGAACACTAAGACAGTATCGGCGTGCGGTTCAACGTGTGATCCCAGCGGGATGCTGAGCGGAGGTTCGTCCGCTCAAGGACCTAGTGCACTTGAGAAACTTGAACAAAGGCGGGCCACTCAGCTTGAGCTAAAGCAAATTGAGGTAAGTTAAATCCGAAATAGGAAATCATCGATGTAGTTATTGAACGTAGCCATTTATTATTGTGTGCGTCTGCACTGTTTCAGTGTTTGACAGGGACATTTGCGCAAAATCGAGATCACTTTTAAATATTACTACAGTGAGGAGAGCATAAAACGAAACTGTGAGAACACATATAGCATAGCCACAAGGTCAAGCATGTTCAGCCCATGGCCTTCGTAGAGGTGCGGTCCGAAGAAACACCAAAGCCGGATTCAGTGGAAAAATCCAGGTCGAGAGTTGGCCAGGAGAAAGTACTCAACAACACAACAACTACTGTAACTAATTTCTTCTTACTTAAGATTCTTTTGCCACTTTTGTCTACATATTAGTATACTGTTACTGTTGTTCATAAAAATAAGACTCATAAATATCTCTATGCTACACACTATTTTCGACTTTAGGAACACTATGAGAGGATCTCAGAAGAGCTTCGCTTGTCGGAAACGCAAGCTGATCGCTTCAACGCTCTTAATCGGGATTTAATGCAGCGACGCGTTGAATGGGAGCAGTGGAAAACCCGTTTGGCAAACACCACACACGCCCAGCTTCGAGAAGAAGTCGAAGCGATGGTCACTGAGCTTGAGCAGCGTCGAAAAACTATTGAAGAAATGACTGTTCGAAAAACGAAAGCCGATGCAAAAATTAAAAAGCTGAAAGATCAGATGATAAATGCCAAAGGCCAGCAAGAGAAGGAAATTAAAGAGGCCAAGGCGAAAATCGAGCGGTGCGCGAAAATAGCGAAAGAGGCCGCAGAAAAATGTGGAAACAAGGAATTCAAACTGAAGGAATTACATGGAGATATTGACTTACTTGCGAAAGAAATTGAAGGTATGTGTATGAAGGTATGAAGTTTTCAGTATGTACATATTCAACCATTTATACGAGTAGCCTATCAGTCACATAAATTCCAAAAAATTTCTTAAAAAAATGTTTGGAATTTGTTATAGCGAAAGTGAGCCTCTTTTTTGGCCTATAGCGTTGCGTCTCTTGCAGTGTTACAAGAATGGAAACTCCGTTTGTAAATTTGGCATGCTTATTTTGTATGCTCATATTCAATGCGGTCACATGTACGTTAGCTAGACAATTCTAACCTATCAATTCGGTTTATGTACTGCCTATTTACAGAGGCTCAGCAAAAGTCGAATATTTGTAATGAAGCACTTAATGAGTTAACCACGCAGTTGAAAGCTCAAGAAGATGCTCTAGCAGTTCGGATCGAAGCGAAGAAAAACGCGGCGCTGAAGCTAAAGGAGCACAGGCAACTAGTCCAGGCTCAATCTGCCGAGATCGCAAGTCGCTACAAAGATGTGGAACGTAAGCAAAAACAGTCTGACGAGATGAAACTCTCCAATCAGCAGGCCGAGCACGATGTTAAAAAGAAGCGCAGAGAAGCAGTTGATGCGGCGGAGGGCGTCCAAGCGATGCTTGACCAGTATCCGTGGATCCGCAAGGATCGTGAGCATTTCGGAAAACCAAATACGGACTACGACTTCGGTCGAAACGAACCACGTGAGGTTGGTCGCAAAGTGAAGGAGTTAGCTAGTCAGAAAGAGAAATTATCGAAGACTGTCAATGCTCGGGCGCATACACAAGCGAGTCAGGTAATTGTCGTTCAAATACTTAAAGATAATTAGACCTGACCGTTTTCCGGTATTGCTTATACTTGCATTTTTCGGCAACATTTTATAGATTTGTCAAACCCTATTTATGGCTCTAGCAGTCCACGAATTCTGACTGAGGGCGAATATTAGCACATATCTATCGCGAAGTTTTGTCGTTGTGGTTCTTACCGTAGCGCCTGATGTACATCGAAAAGTACGGATAATGTTTTAAAGTGTTAAATGCATTTGAAGGAAACGAACTGTAGGCAGTGTTTCTCTAATGGCGGCTTTTTTTATGTTTATTAGTTAGCGCTTGCTTAGTATTATAAAATATATATTAAAAAAAAAAGGAACTATAAAATAGTTCCTTATTCATTCGAAGCGTACAATATTTATGAGTCATAACGCGAAAGAGCAACCTTGAACTTCTGTCAATCAGAAACTTTGCCGTTAAGTCGCTGTGTCTATGAGTCATATTCTTGTAGGTTGACTACCAGTGTTTGTTGACACGTAGCGACGGGGCCGGGTTTATTGATAGTTTGACAATCTTCAATTGTTTGTGCATAGCGATCTTTTTTTGGTAATTATAAGAACCCTGTTGGCTCTGTGGTGTTTAGATCGAAGCCCAGTACAAAGATCTAATGAAGAAGCGGACCCAAGTGATGAAGGATAAGGATAGCATACTTCAGACGATGAAAGAACTCGACATCAAGAAAGAGGCGACGATTAGAGCAGCGTATCAGCGAGTGAACAAGGATTTTGGGGACATCTTCAGCAATTTGCTTACAGGCGCCAATGCCAAATTGCAACCACCAGATGGCAAGAGCCTCCTGGATGGTCTTGAGGTTAAGGTACAAGTGCCTAGTCTCACTTCTGCAATATTCTTTTTCTTTGGACAAGAACTATCTTTTTGCATTGACTCGCTATACAGTGCATGTAAAATTGCTCAAAAATACCTGTTTTTTACTGTTTTATATAAGTATGAAGGAATGATACGATGAGGTAAGAGGCAATTCTCATACGATAAAGCTCGGTATAGCAGTGATCGCTTATGAAATAAGTACATAGACATGAAATGTCTATTCCGTCTATATACAGATTTCGAATTGACGTACTTCATTGCACCATTCAGGTGTCGTTCGGTGGAGTCTGGAAGGAGTCGCTTACGGAACTTAGCGGAGGCCAGCGTTCTCTCGTAGCCTTATCACTGATTCTTGCGATGTTGCTATTCAAGCCGGCACCAATTTATATCCTGGATGAAGTGGACGCCGCGTTGGATCTCTCGCACACGCAAAATATTGGCCTAATGATCAAGAATCACTTTAAGAGCTCGCAGTTTATCATTGTTTCGCTAAAGGACGGACTCTTTAGCAACGCTAACGTGTTATTCCGGACCAAGTTTGTCGATGGCCGGAGTACGGTTGAGCGATTTACGTCGAAAAAGAACTGAGGAATTTTAGCAAGAAAACTTGATAGTTACGCGGAACAATAGAGGACCGTACGCTACAACTATTTTATATAGCCAAGCGTCAATGTATTTGTTTACTATGCAGTGGAATCATACTCGTCATCATCATCACTAGCATAGCTATTCGTGTCGCTTTTACCTAGTCCAGCTAAGCAGCATAACATTGATCGATTGATAAAATAGACAATTTAGAAATTCTATCATGTTGCCAGCATTATAATGTAAAATAATAAAAAGCCCCAAGGTCAACAACGAAAACGAATTGTCAAGCAGGTGCCTGGTTCTTAATGTCTATTCTTCACTTCTATTAACACCAAGTGACGTTTTATTATATTAGAATGCTATATTATCCTCTATAACTGCGTGTCTGAATAAGGATTACTTTGTATTCATGTTTGAGAAAATATTGTGACGAATGAAACTGAAAGGAAACTGAAATTTGAAGAGGATAACAGTAATAAATATTAATGCTTCTCATACGGATCACTTTTTTGTTACGAAAAAAGCATAATTGCGTTAGGATTCAACGTGTCATTTGAATAAAATGACAAAAATAAAGAAAAATAAAAAAAACTTTATGACACCATGCGAAGCTTTCTCTGGAAGCTTACTGTGACCCTAATGCTATTCTTGTATAATAACCAAACCAAAAAGCCGTTTGGTGCTTCGGAACGGCGCGTCTGCAGGAATTGCAAAGTATAAGTAGTATGTAACATTTGTCTAAGGTCAGTTAGGTGATGGCTTTGTGGGTCTCATTGACGGGTTTGTTGGTTTCGTTTCTGAAGTTGGCGTGATGTAATACAATTGGTGATGTTCTTCGAAGCCTTCAGTAAATTGCGAACTAAATGCAGAACAGTCGATCTAGCTCATTCAAATGTGAATCTCAAATAGGATGGACTTTATTTAGGACTACCAAGGTTGTCTAAACATGCTACCTTGTTTCATTTCACGATTCACGGATTCTTCGTTCTAGATTTGTGTAAGCATTTCGTTCAAATGTTACAACCTCTTTTATGAAGTCGATACAACTTTGTATGTGACTAAACACTAGAAAAAGATTAACCTACTGATAGTATTATAAAAAAATATCCTAACTATCTTAGTTTTGCAATTGAATAAATACTATTCAATTGTAATACTTATATTACTCAAAACTTAAATAAAAATTAAAAAGCGAAATTCGCCGAAACCATGCATTATATAAAGACGTCTATAAACAGGCATAAATATACAGATGGAAAAGTGACTATATATGTAAGACCACCTTTCATTCTGAATGTAACACTTCCATGCTCCTCTTCTGATTTTTGCATCTCATTAAAAAAAAATGCTGCATATAAAACTTCTTCGAACTTAGCTTATACTTAAATTTTTCGAGTCACTTGGATTAAATTTAATGTACAGTAATGAGAATTTTTGTATTTATGAAATGAACTTCCGTCTTTCTTGTGCTCATTTTTTTTTTTGCTTTTAAAAAAAATCGATTCCAACGGAAATACAATATTGTCACACTCTATACATTTATTTCACATCAACAACAATAATAATAATGATGATTAACAAAAGCATCTCTATTATTGTGCACCTGGAACAGATAATAATTCTACTTCCGATAGGGAGCTCAAAGTATCAGCTGTATAATACCGAATAAATAACCTGTCATTTAATATGCACACTATTCTCTATTTGGATGCTCGCCATTACGTCTTTTATTTAACTAAGATCGAAGGGTGAATTCGATATTGTGCCGAGTTTTATGGCTTCAAAGCACATATTATTATAAAAACCTCTCATAACATATGCGGAGATAACATATGCTTTCTCGTTCTCAATATGACACATATATAGCCTTTAAAGCAAAAAAAATATATCTATATATCCGTCTGCTATATTCAAATATATTATATAAATTTCTTTATTCACGCAAATTGCACACGGTATATGAGGCATTTTGTTGATCCTGATGAAGCTTGAATTTTCCCGCCTTTGCATTACCCTTTCTGGTTGAATTTTGTTATCGTGTTCCATTTGTTGCATGCAAACATTTCGGCGCCTGAACGCGGCGAATTGCCGAGGCTTATTGTAAAATTCGTTCGTGAAATTGGCAAAGTTCGAATCTGATTTTTATATATTATGTTAGATTTTTTGTGTATGTGCAAAAGTGGTGTCTATTCGAGGGCGTCAATATGTATTTAGTAAAATTCTACTTGCCGCATTAGTGCATAAGAACTTCAAACCTGACGCACCAGCAAGGAACTAACTAACGTAGGTGACGGAAAACCCATTGAACAAGATGCACAATCCAATCGGAAGCATTATTTATGGGTCCTTGCCACCCGGACCAACATACAACTTGCAGAACGACCCTTTCCTTATTCTCCGGGAACCAAACATCTTCCGAAAATGCGAACTTTTAACTAAGTGAGTTCTGCCGTTTCGTGATAAAGGATAAATTAATCAAATTATATTTATTCATCTTCGCTAGTAGTAATCAAAAGCTGCATACAAAATTTCATAAATACAGATTAACAACACAGTATCCCAATATCAATAGAACGATTTAAAAACGATTTGCGTCGTGTGAGTTATATACGTCTCTTTGACTTTATAAAACTAGTTTGAGAGATTTGCCAGACGTCCTGGAGCTGATATCAGAATGTATTGAGCGACACGTTATCCATCACAGTTTTACTTGCATTCGCAGCATTTACATGTATGGTCGAATTCGTGGAAACCTTGTTCCTTGCAGAGTCTATGGTAAAACTCAGGCGCGGCAAAGCGAATGACGACGTGTCTATTTAGCTGATTCATCCCTTTCCACTCATAATTCCTAACTGCACATGAAGCAAAGAGATCCCTGTCAATCTGCGCGGACTTTTGCTCCTGTTTCCCAAAGTTCGTTATGAGTGCTTTCGTTTCTGGGGGCTCAAAGCGACACCGTAAATCCTCGAACAGCAGTGGCGAGTCTGCTAGGAGACACGCGAAACGATTTTGGAGCTCTTTGTATAGTTCCAACGCTTTTTTGGGAAGGAGTTCGAAGTTCTGTACTGTAATATTGACCCACACGATGCGTATTTCATATGTTGCGATCGGAGCTGCTTTGGGATCGAATAAGTTAAGCGCAGCTGCTAGGCATAAGTAATGAGGCGATTAGAAAGGACTTTCAACAAGATGGAGGATAAGAGTAGGCGTACGTTACTTCCCTAAACCAGGGCGTTGTCCGCTTGAAGAGCGGGAGTTTGGCTACTCCGCCATAAATGGTTTTTCTGTTTTCCTGTATAATCACACCAGAAAAGTTGAGTACATTCATAGGGCCATTTACCTCGGCTAGTGTGAACAGAACCTTGTTTTTGGGCGCCGAGCCGAAGGCTGCCTCTAAGTCGATAAGCACCGCGTGTAGCGGATTGTGTTGCCAGTGCTTTTTTGAGGTCAGCCATCATGATCCTGCGCGCCGTTTTCATGCAACGTTCTTTCCGGTTCAGCATTGAGATGACGTGTATGCTTCGTAAGTAGCTATTTAGTACCTTAGTCAGCAAGCTGGAGAGCAACCGATAGCAAACATTTCTTCGCTATTTCCGGCCATGACGATAACGAGATAAGGTCGCTCTCTCCTTTGGAAATCATTAATAGGTTAGCACCTCACTGCTGTGCTGGGAATGTATTAGTACGCAAACATTTATTAAACAGCGCTGTCCAAGACGAGGCCAGAACGATGGTGCATTTGAGATGCTCGTTGTAGATTTTACCTGAACCAACGGCTTTGCTGTTGCGTAGGCACCTTATGACGGAATTTTATTGAAGGATATCACGTTGTATTAAAATCTCCTCTTGCCACGTTGCGGCGAAAAGGGGCACTGTGCGTGGTATCGTATCCATTGGCGGAAACATCTCCGAGAAACGATATTTCAAGGACGAAGACCGAATAAAGCAAGTCGTCGGATTGCCATGGTGCGTTAGCTACTTGTACAATTAACGTTCTATAGCGGCGATCAAACATGTCTCCAGCTGCTCAAGATACCGTTGTTTCCGTGCTGCATACGTTTTTTGACAGGTTTTAAAGATGAAGGCTAAGGGGTAGCATTTATGCTGTACCTCGGATGTATGCCTAAAGGCCATTTGGAGCTTTGGGACAAGGCTCTAAATATAGTTAAACGGCCTGTACTTCGGCGAAGGTGGAGAAGCTGTACTGTAGACTCGATAATTTCAACCAATGTTTTGCATAGGTTTCGGCATTTACCGCCTCGGCGACAGAAAGAACTTTGTGGGTGCATTTCAGAAGTTTGCTTACATCAAAGCATCTCGACTGAGCTTGGTGTTTGACACTTTGCGCGGGTGTAACTTGGACAATGAGATCTATCGCTACTGATACATGAGCACAAATGCTTGCGCTCTCTGACAGGAAATTACTTTAACCTTTGAACTTTACCCTATCCCCGATAATAACAAATATCGATGACCGAACGTTCTGCATGTTCTAGGAAAAGTTCTTTCAGCCCATTGACGAGTTTCCTTACCGGTACGTGCGTTGACTCTGAATTAGCCGGCCGAACAGAGGCTGCTACAAGGTTTAATCGCTGGTCACACAAGTCATTCTTTCCATTAGGCACGGCGCGAGATCGCTTATTTTATATTTTTAGAAAACGGAGATACATCCACTAGGGCGGCCAGGTCTGTTTATTGTCGGGCAATGCGCAGAATGAAACGTGTTATATTAAAAAGAGCTAGTTGCCTAAGCCTCTGTTAGCGCGAGAATATTTATACTGTCTAGGGCTTCTGGGGAAAGGAGCGCCAGAATTGCAGCTTTCTCGCAGTTCTGCAATGTTATTTTTATCAGTTCCTTAAGGTCCAGTTTTGGGGGGGAACGGCTGCGGTGATTCAGTCGTCGCGTGCAAGGGCTGGCTCTTCAGTCTTCATTGCTGCAAGAGCCTGTTATATAAAGTCCTCGAACGTTGAATGAGTGTGGCTGTAGTCCACCTGCTCGGCTTGGTGGTCTTTCCTTCCGACTGGCGGTAACTCGTCCTCTTGAAGCTGGCCCGGTTACTGGAACGTTCGGCTCTGGGAGTTTAGATGGGCTAGCTAGGTTTGTTGTTCAGACCCCCTGGTGTTGTTGTAATCGATGGCCCTTGGATGAACATTCACTGGCTCCCAGTTATTTCATTCTTACGCCTAAAAAGTGCTTCTATTCACCTCTCCACCTAGTAATATTGTAGGCAATGTTTCCGGTTATCTCACTTTTATAACTGTACCTCTACTTTTGACGGGTGGGTGCTGTGATATAAAGGACGAGAGAACTGAAAAGTTCGTGTTTTTTCGTAATAATATTGTTTGCCCTTTTGCAGTCCTAGCCAAAGAAACGGAGAGCTCATGAACTTCTGATTCAGGACCCAAGGTGATTAACGTCCCCAAGAAAATTCACCACCTTGCCGATGTATCCATCCTTTTCAAATTGTATGCATTGATAGAAACAAGACTGTAAAAGGGTGTAAAAAAACACCGTAATTAGCTTACATATGCTATTAATATACTTCCCTGTTTCATGCACGAGACTGTCAATGTCCATTTTCGGCGCCGCTCTAGTCGCTGACGATTTCTAAGAAGAACCGTTTTCAGCATGGGGCCAAGCGCTGCGAAGTAATCTCGCCCGCCGCTAAGGCTGTTTTCCACGGGGGAGAGAGATCGGGTCGTCGGAAGGCCTCTCGGAAATGTCTCGCATTTTACATGATGAGGAATAAACGCTTGAAAACTTGCATCAAGGAAAATGTGGCGACGAATAGAACAAATATACATATATTTTGTAGGTTAAATTGGCTCTGAATCAAGTACATTATTATGAAAGCAAAGTAGTTGGGTATATTGTTGGAGTGGTAAGTGGGAATGTGTACACCGTTTATTGCAATACAATTACCTGCGAAATTCCAATAATGATATAACCATAGATAAAATTATTATCTGAAAAGTGTATTCCTGAAACAGAATACTTAGCTTGAAATTTGTCGAATATGTGAATGTATAATGAAAAGCTAGCATAAATGGGCTGACTGAATTTTATAACTGATGTGTATTAGATAGCATTATAACATGTACGAATTGGGACAGATATGGGCTGGATTCCGACTTTTGTATGCATTGTTGTAATGAAAAAACCGCTTCACTTTACAGGTGCTTCATGATACTGTCTAACAATCATTTAGAAAATAAACGACAAATGAACTATGGGATTTATGAAGAGCATCGTCTGACTGACCAGTATACTTCGGCGTAGTGAAACCCAAAACCAAACAATGGATTTTTTAAAAATAAATGTCTCGAATTTTATATCTAATACGTCAAGTATTACTTGAGATTTTCTTCTAGAACCAACGGCTGTTATTTTACTCACCTTCACGCTTTATAAAGTGAGATCTGCATTGCACATTTGCATTGACCTCGTGAAGTGTCACAGTAGTTATATAGAACCGACAATCTATGCACATTGATATCTGAAAATTGATAGTACTCTTTCGTTTACTCTAACAAAACTTTTCTTTGACATGCGATGCTGCTCTATGCTCTATCCTGAACTCAATTCTTTTCAGACATCTGAACACTCACAGCGCGAAAGAGCTTCAGGCATATTATTCGCATATGATCGGTAATCTATTTGAGATCAATCTCTGCGCCATCAATGATCGTCTTGCTGTGGGCGAGTACATGGGCCTCGTGAATCTCCTCTCGCCAAAGGGTCCTGTATTTCAACTCGTTGAAAAACTTACTACCCAGGTTCGTTGGTATGCTAAATCGCTTGTTTACTGGGCATTTGTTGGATATGAAGACGTGAATAGTGGTAACCTGCTTAGGAACATGTATTTTTTTTGTCATAACATAGATTCCTTTACGTACACACCATACGGATTCTAATCACATGGGAATGCTCTACGGGAATAAAGGCTTTATAATAGAGTAGCCTCCTGTAAGACTAGCAGCATGTTTGAACCTATGGATTTAGCTGTGTGTGATAATCAAGTGAATTTGGATTATTGTTGTTCTGCGTTCACACATATTGGCTCAACTAATATTTTAGCACCATTAACAAAGTTAATTTCATGCGGCCATTTGGTCTGTACGAAAAGCACGTAGTACCTAAAAAAAATTGACTAATCTCCCATCTTTAATGTTCTGTTTACACACCAGATGACTGTACCTCGAGTCCTGCTTCCATTGACAAAACTACCCACTGCTTTGGTCGAACAGCTGGTGCAATCGAATGCCTCACACTACCTTTTGCACAAGCTTTCCCTGGACAACAACTATTTGCAGCTGAATCCCATTGAGTACTTTTTATTCCATCTGATAGGACATCTCGTCGAGCCTTGGGTGGCCGAAATTAAGATGGACATTAATAACTGGCCAACTGTCGTGTACTTCACCCTATTCGATCGTTATTTGGCTCACTTCCTCGATTGCAACGAGCCTAGCACAGTGCAGACAACCATCCTGCAGAGCCTCGGCAGTCGATTTCACCCCTGTGGACGGCCTGTCGGCAAAGGTCACCACTGCCTTTTGAAAAAGGACAGTCTCCTTAACGGAAGCAATCTAAGCATGAATTCAAATTCGTCGCTTTTATTAAACTCAAGCAGCCGAACAATGACCCTGATGAACGTCCTGTCTGAGCTATGGTTCGCGAATCCGAAGCCAGGAGAAAATCAGCAGCTGCAACGCGCCATGTGCATGCTCGTTAAAAAACTTCACTCGTGCGGCTATTTCGAATCAAACACGCCCCCATTATTGCGACGACGTCTATACAAGTTCATTCGACTGGCTTTAACGACATGGCCATTGGACTCGAGTTTTCGGTTGCCGCTTGAAGTTTGGCTTGCATTTATCCAGCCATGGAGGTACGCTAGTGGCGAGGTGGCTTCGGGTGTGTACGGCGACTTGCACAATCCTGACCGATATATAATGTTCATTGATCAGCATCTTCTTTTCTACACGCATTTCTTACTCATAGCACTTGAAAGAATTAGCGTACTTGACCTTAGCCTGGCGCCGAACGTCGTTTTAATCAGCAGGATATGCAAGGTAATTGTATACAATGTTTTGGATGCGGTAATGTAGATTTAGATGTTGAATTGTGGAATGAGCCTTACAAAAAGTGTGTCATTACACAAGTTATAAGTAAGGTAAAAGCTAACTCGATATTGTGAAGGTGCACAGGTGTCTGACTCGTTACTTTATACTCAGAGTAAATGCTTCGAGTTTTCTGTCGGTACTGCCATTTAGTATTGCTTCAAACCTATTATTTATATGAATTGTTTTGATAATATTCTTATCATAATATACGCTATAAAAAAAATAACTATAATTGTGATTTGCGCTCGTCCGCCTACACTCGGGGATAGCATAGGATGCCTACTAATTCGGATATCGGCAAAATCAGCCTCATTTGTCGATTTAAATCGAGAAGGTTTTATGCACGTGGTTTATTCGAATTTTTTTGAAATGATGTACCGTAATAAAACGCTTATTTTATACCTAGACTTCCCTCTTTATATCCAGCTAGGCTATCGTTATATCTAGCTTGACGCTTCACGATTAGCCTTAGATACGACATTTCTGATAATAAGCCATAGTGCGAGTTTTCATACGCGGGCGTTCTTTGTACGAAGAATCTAACGCCCGCGACCATTGGTAAATTTTCATTTTTTATTATAAATATATGCATTTTACTAAAGTAAATACATAAATATTGCAGTACCAAGTGCCTTTTTTCATTTTATCTTTATGATTTTAATAGGTATTTAGTCAAGAAGGTCTAATGGACGTGCTTTTAGGACGAGAAGCGATAGGGGACCTACTTCAGCATTCAAAAGTGGAATTCGAGCATCCGGGGTTCACCTTTGAGACTGTATACAGTGACTACTGGCGGGCTAAAGCACGCGATCTTATCCGCAGCCTACGCAATGGCCAAGTAAGGGTTGAAGCTCGAATAGAAGTTCTCGAAAGATCCTTAAGGGAGAAAGGTTGGTGGCCTAAGTTTTGGGAAAGTTTGCAAGGAATCACAACGGTAAGTTAACTTTTAATAGTTTTAATAAAGTTAATATCTTTTATTGAGTTGTATATTACAAGCGCAGCTAATCAAGTTTGTTTCTGCCTATTGACCAAAAAGCGAATTACGTAAACAACTTTTCTGTATTTTCGTACGGTGCTCCAAAACTAACCCAAGACATTTTTTGATATTGTGAGGCTCTATTATTTCATATAGCAAGAAGGTTCTAGCCAGTAATTTTGCCTTTCATTCTAGTGGATAAAAAATATTGAGACAAAGGATAGGAGACAATTAATCCAAATTATTGGATTAATTGTCTCCTAAAAGCGTTAGGAATACAGTGCAGAGCTTCTTAATTCAAAAGGATAATTAATAGCAGCAATATAAATGAAGCATATATCGCACTCCCGGGTCCGTAGAACCAAGCGCTAGATCAAAGCCTTGTTTACAAAACATTTAGAGGTAACCCTAATATATTACCTATATTTTTCTATTTTTTTTTAGCCCAACCCCGTTTCAGATTTCCGAACTTTGGAAAAGCTACGGATGTCCATAAATAAGCTAGCTCAAATTTTCCGCGTTGAAATACCCGACATCAATGTTAGCGTTGAAGCCGAAATGATGGATGTTTCCTTAGACAGCAATACGAGCAGAAGCCCCCGAAAGCAGCTTTTTGATTCACGATATCTTGGCATGCCCGAAAAACAGCCGCCTCGAAGTAACGAAATCGAATGTTTATTGCCTCCGTTGGAACGATGGTCAATTCAACTGAATACCAGGTTTGGCCGACAGATCAAACAGCTCTATCGGCGGCGCAACACCGACTGGGGAGCCTATTTAATTATGGCTATTCTACGGTACATTATTCTACCGCCAGCATCGTATGTCGAGATTCATAAAGAACGCGCGTTTCTCAGTCCTAGAAAGCATAATGAAATTCAGCTCCCGGCTAGATTCTACCTGAGGCCACTGGCGAAAAGAAAAGTTATGTATTTGATGATTGTGGTACTGCTAGTTTCGTATATGATCGGCATGAAATTGGTGCTGATGCTAGCCTTGATATTTGTCACGTGTAAGGTCGTCATTGAAAGGGTTTATCTTACTATCTACCCAGACATTGATGATAACAGTTTTCGATCTTAGTCAAGTGCTCAGCGAGCAACCACTAGGAACGAGTAAGGTTTAAGTCTAACATAAACGAAAAAGCCAGCAACAAAACACAAACTACAAGCCACAATCTTTTGATGACATTTGATGCAGGTTTGACACACTGTTATGGGTAATAGTATGGAGTTGTGTGCATATTTTAATCATCTAAAAAAAATATATTATCATATGTGGACATGTATATGTGCGATTTTATAAGTAACCTTTGCCCCCTTTAGCCCTTTAGCTAAAAAGGAGAGAAGTCATATATGTATTAATGACCACTCAACGCGATAAACTCTCATTGACATGGTAATTAAAGCGGAATTCATTTAATGATATTTAATAGAAACACCAGTAAAAATGGTAAATATAATAATAACAGTAAGGATCAAATACTAATAATGAATAATGAACATACATAATTATAATGAAAATGGTTGTTTCGATATTTATTGCATCTCTTCAAGTGTTTTTTCTCTTAGATAAAGACGAGGAAATCATTGAAGAGTGCAAGCTCCTTACGTCATTTGTGTAAATAAAGGAAGCAAAGCATGCTTAGGCGACTAGATTGACTGTCATTATTTTGGGTGAGCGCGTTTTTATTAGTAATATTTTTCTATGGCGATGACTACATTAATTTCAGGTTAGGATAGGAAATTACAGAAAGGGAACCTATTACCAGGCTAGTCTATTTTTAGAGTCGACTTTTGAGTCATACTTCTGCAAATATTGTTGTCCGCTTTGTGGTCTCCGCAGTTTCACCAAACGACTATATCTAGTAAGTAAATACTGGCCAATTCTACGATCTCAACCAGAAATAGAAAATAATGTGTATAAATAGAATGTCTTTGTTCCTGATACAAACGGGACCTTTGTTTCATGGTTTCAACATCATTTGATGAATACTTATTTGAACGTAATGATACTTATTTGAACATAATGATATTGTCTTTAACAAAATGCTACGTTATTATTTAAAATACATTTTAGATCCTTACACTCCTTTGACTTTTTCCACAAACAAATTAAATGGATGGTAAAAATACTAACTGCCGAAACCCGGGATCGAACCAGGGACCTTTAGATCTTCAGTCTAACGCTCTCCCAACTGAGCTATTTCGGCTGCGGTGTATTTTTACCCTTATAATCTGATTAGCATTTGACGTAGACAAAAGGTAGATTTTAAGTTATGAATATGCTATCCTAAAGATAGAAGTTCCAGTGCCCCACATGATGTCATTAATTATAGTTATGAGTAGTTTTCGTCAGCATTATTATACTTATGCAATGTCCTTAACATGCAGTCGTGGGCGAGTGGTTAAGACGACGGAATAGAAATTTGTTGGGCTCTCCCCACAGAGGTTCGGATCCTATTGACTACGAGAGATATATAGGTACTATCGTGTAATGTAAAACGAGTACGAAATTTTGTACCAATTAATACTTGCAAGTATATTCACTAGCTCTGTGTTCATCCCTTTACCCATTTCGATTGCATTAATTATGCAGCTTACAAGCAGTCGTTGCGTATGTAGCCAGCGTTTGTTCACTAACATATGTTAAATTGTCCTTTATTAATATGATAAATGTTAATTTCTTATTATTTACTCTATAATACATTAAGTAAAATAAAATCATGAAAGCAAAACGTGCAGTCGTGGCCGAGCGGTTAAGGCGACAGACTAGAAATCTGTTGGGGTCTCCCCGCACAGGTTCGAATCCTGTCGACTGCGACTTGTATATAGTACTGCGCGTAGGAAAACAACTACGAAATTTTGCAGCAGTTAGTATTTGCAAAACTATTAATTAGCTCTGTCTTCATCGCTCTACCCATTTCGATTACATTACTTATACAGCTCACAAGCACTCTTGGTATCCATAGCCGGCGAACATTCACTAATGGATGTAAAAATTATCCTTTATTCATTTGTTACCATTTACTTTATAATAAATAGCAACATAAAATACTCGCACGTTTCGTCATACATATGGATAAAACCTAAGCTTACCTCAGTTCGTTTACAAATACATGAGAATCTTTTTATTGCACTAAGAGGGAAGCTGGCAAAACGTAAATAAAATGTATGTTTCAAACCAACTGAATGGACAACACGTTTAATTTAGATACCTTAGTTTATTAATCTTAAATAATTTTTGTTGTATTCTTTTTTCATGAAGTAATAACACTATGTACACATATTTGGTTGTTTTGGTAGTTGTTTTCATCGTCGTCGTTGACGGCGATGGTCGTCACTACGTCGACACGATCATAACCACGATCATCATCATCATCATCATCATCATTTGTCTTATTTACTTATGTTATTGATCATTAGCTTCGCAATTTTCTGGTTGTTTACGCGGTTTCCTTTGCCACCGATGTTCTGTCGTAGGTATGGTTATTGTTGATGCCGTCGTAATAGATTACTGTGAGGTCACCATTCTGCCCCTTTCGTCTCAGGCTGTCACATCATTTTTGCTTGAATTGTTGTTGTTTTTCTTTTAGTTTTTATCATTAGTCGGCGAAGCCGCTGTGTTTTCTTCGTCCTTTGCCCCCCTTTCGGCTTCTTATGAAGAACGCCTGTTAATTCTTGCCCATTTCGCTTGCCCACTGTTCGCTGTCTGCTGTCCGCTTTCGGCTTGGTAAGAAATATGAGTATATAAATTAAGGACTAGATATCCTAGCGACTGGTGAGCGACTACTGAGCTAAGCGTGTCCCAAGCCAGCATAATCCTAGTTGACCCGGTTGTCTGTCAGCTTTCAGTCTGTTTTGCTAATCTCACCATACACATAAACACGTTACGGTCCTTACGAAGCTAACGTGATGTGTAAAGGATAGCCTACTGATTATCAGCCGTCTTTCGCGTGCTCAACGTGCAGCACTCTTGTGTTCAGGGGGTTCGTCCATTAATTCAAATAGATATGCATGTCGAATGACAGGTGGCGGTAATGTAGCAACTAAAGAACTATAAGACACGTCTACGAAAGATCTGCATAGATCCGTCGCAAGCAGCAAGTTTCTTTCCCATGCTAGCTCGTTTGCTATATCGATATTGTATACGTGTAGTTATTATGGATAGGAAGAGTAACGGGTTACATAAGTAAATATGTCATCTCTGAGTGACGGCCTTTGTCGTGACAGTTTCTCTCCCTCTGCCTCTCCCTGTTTGGACTGCTGGTTTATATTATTATCCTCATTTTTTTCTACATTATATTAATATGTATATAATATATAAGTATGTATATAAGGAGTGTTGTTTAATAATATATTAATTAAATAATATTTATATTACTCAATTAAACTAGAAAAATTAATCGTTTATTATTTCGTTCGTAGCTCTGACTATTTCGCGTCCATTCCGAGCGAATTTCATAGCTCTGTCTCGCTCTTTCAAGCGATTTTGCAATTAACGCCAACACAAAAGCATACATAAAGGAAACTTGGTAAACGTTGCAAACATAGACTTCTTTAATGTATTGTGACACGAAAAACTAAAAACTAAAAAAAATCGAATCGGAGCAGTTACGTCCGATGCGCTTTGTGGTTAACGGATGCGCATTATCGCCAAAATACGTTTCAACTTCACGTGCGCAATATATTCGAACAAATAATGATGCTCGCAATAGCATCTAACAAGAAGTTATGTGGTATTTTTCAGTTTAGTTTCATGCCCCCAGTTTTTTGCTACTGTACTATGTGGTCCGTTTGAAGGCGGTGGTAATGGCGGTACGAGAAACAAAGGTATGGCAAAGGAAAACAACACCGGACATTATGAATTTCTGCATATCCATTTATACCGGTATAGGGAGGCAAACACTGGCATCGGACTTGGAACAACGTATCCTTCACGGCTGCAAACTGTCGATCTACTTTCACCCCGCGAATTATATCCCCCATACGAATTTGTGTGTTTCATCTGTCTGTGATCTCTTAGCACGCTGATGCTTATACAATTAGATGACTACATTATTGGCAACGTTTTTTTCTTTCGTATTTTTCCCGGGAAATTTGACTATTAGGCTTGCTATTTGACACATGTCCTTTCCATTTCCTTGGCCTTGTGAGCATCTGCTGTTTCCTGAGTGAGCGAAGATATTTTAAGGTAAGGAGGGGGGTGGGGCTGATTCGCGGGTGAAGTGCTGTGTAAACCTTTGGTTCTTAGAGGCAATATGTTTTTGGTACAGGCTTCTTTTTCATAAATTCTTTGACTCACTATTGCTATGTTCTTCATATAGACTTATGCCCATTGATGTAGTGGCGTTACCATTTGTTTCTGGATTTGCAGTTAAGAAAACACATGGGAAAAATACTGCGTGAGAGTACATTGGTGATATGCCGTAGCTTGACGCTCTTAGATTTCTATATACCTTACTACTGGTGGCCATGTAAACGTTGTAAAGGTTCTCTTGTTTATATTCCGTTCTGTCATTTGTTTTGGGTCGTAAGTAGTTATTATAGTTTTCGCTTATTAAATTTCCCTTTTTTATATTCAACTCAGTGAATACAAAGGTTTACCTGTGTGTTCGTACTTGTGTGTCTGCGTTGCCTTTTTTTTTATCTCAGATTTGCGACGGTAATTTTTTTGTTTAGGACACACACACACACCCACACACACACACACACACACACATACACACACAAACACACTTTCGATGTACACCATATATATATATACTCATTACTAACGGGCCAGATTGCCCAATACAAAACTGTACAGCGTTCCTTCCCCAGTGCACAACATTGTTTGTATACGTGATAGTAATAATATTTTAAATGTATATATATTTTCAGCATTGGTTTTTATATATCATTCTTTATATATCGACTGGGGTCGGTAAGCAAGAACCCTCGATACTGAACAATATTGTCTCGGAGGGTCTCGGAAGGCAACTGTGTTAGGCAATGGCACATTCGGTTGTGATCACCATGACACCCAAAATGAATGAAGCAAGACAAATGCTCTTCTCTCTAGTAGTAGATATAATTATCTTTGCATCGCTCTGTTCGCGTTCAATAAAACCCCACTGTCTTTCATACACGCACGTGTACGACGATTCAAATCTTCCTGGATGTGCCACCAGTTTTTCCAGCCGTACTTCTCAGCGCCATCTGGACTTCCGTTTCGCGTCGTTTTTTTCTGTTATTGTTGTTTATTATCGATCCCCCATCTGAGAGTCTCTATATGTGATTTCGATTGCATTAACTGACCATATGAGACAGGCAGAGAGGCTTATAAATGACACAGATCATTGTGTAGATGTGAACTTAATGGCGAGTAAACTAGTGATAATTAGGTTAATTTAGATATGATTAAATAATGAAATAATCAATTAATTGCAGGCTAAGTGTGTTAACGATTTGTTAATGTCCATCATTAAGTGCGACCACGAAAGTCTTCGCTGGTCGAACAATATATGTATAAGATAAAAAGAAAATTGCGTAAATACAATCTGCATCGAAGAAATTATAGAAACTGAGGACCGTCG
The DNA here is from genome assembly GCF_002532875.2 of Varroa jacobsoni. Taxonomy (NCBI): domain Eukaryota; kingdom Metazoa; phylum Arthropoda; class Arachnida; order Mesostigmata; family Varroidae; genus Varroa; species Varroa jacobsoni. The sequence continues at coordinate 101,453 of NW_019214576.1, forward strand.
CTGCTCTCTATGCCTTATTGTCTATACCTTGATTGTACCTCAACTATCCTTTGCTTTTTGGCAACCAATCATGTGGCCGATGGCCTGATTCCGCTCACGATAGTAGAACAGCTTCTCGAAATCTAATTCTCTCCCCCAAAAATAGCATTTATATGTTTAGCCTTATACAGTCCTTCAGAAAGGTTCCGCTTATATAGCACTATTTAACACACAAATACACGCTCCAACGTTAGGTTCCCTTCTCTTTACCGTGTTCCCCGAAAATTATCTAGATCTGCATCATCAGCGGTGGTAACGATGCAAAAGTGCAAATAAATTCTGTTATATATATAACAAGACTTGTTGAGTGCATGAGTCTATGCATAGAAACATTAGGAATATCTTTGG